>NW_006408819.1:2486590-2503761 GCF_000296735.1 Chrysochloris asiatica
GGAAAAAGTAAAACAAGAAAATAAATGCTGTGTCCTAAACAGAAAATGTTCCCCACAAAATGTTTAAGTCTTACTGGGCTGAAAGGATGCAGAAAGAAACAAGTTAATTACTCAGGGTTGATTCTGTGTTGTCAAACTGCTCAAGTGGTAGGTGAAGTTCAATTTGAAGTTTACCTCCTGACTTGAACACACTGAGTGATGAAAATATTGGTGGGGGCAGACGCCAGCGAGAGCCAAAGGGATGGTCTGGAAGCAAACAGCCCACTCAGAGCTATTCACGGCTGGATTTGGACCCAGGGCTATTAGCCTCCAGCCTCCAGCCTCCAGTTCACGGATCTGCTAGCAAGTTGACGTCCGACTTCACAGGCCAGGGAAAGCACACAACTAGTCGGAGATTGGTTTACCAGTTTCCGAGATATTAGTAGAAGTCAGGTTTTCAGGCAGGACCCTTTGTATTTACTGTAGTCAAGCTTACATTACGCTTCCAGGAAATCCCTTTCTGGAACACTCCCAAGGTCCCCACTGTGGCAGTTTGAAAATTTAACTTTGCCTCCTGTCTCAGAGAAATAATTGTCCCTTCTTCTATCCAGAACTGCCCTATCAACTGGTCTTGGGCACATCCTGACTTCCCCAGGACCCTGCTCTAGAAACCATCCCTCCTTGCTCCTGTATTTCCCCATGCACAAATACAGTCCTCTCAGCCTGGCTACTGCTCCCCTACATGGAGCACCTCTACACGGATCATCCTGCTGAGCATGAGGTCATCAGGAGGCCGGGGCCAACTCAACAGCAGAACTCTGCATGCACCGACACTGTTTTCTGAAATGAACTTGATTTCTAAGCCAATGCACATGTTGGCTTGCATACTGAGGACTGGCATTCCAAAGGCAGTGTCAACTGCTGCTCTGTTTGTGTCTATATCTTGGACTGGTTTGGTTTCTGGTTTCAAACTATTTGCTTTTAAAGGATAACTTTTAGTGGTTCCAACTCCCAGTGATCCTATACACAACACAGTGAAGCCCTGCCTGGTCCTGTGCCATGCTCACAATTGTTATGTTGGAGCCCATGACTGCTGCCACGGGGTCAATCCATCTTGTTGGGAGTCATCTGTTTGTTCTTCTTGCAGTCCATGGTAATTTCAACAATTCTTCGCCAATACTATCATTCAAATGCAACAATTCTCTCCAGTCTTCTGTTCCAACTTTCACATACACATGAGGCAACTGAAAATACCATGGCCTGGGTCTCTTTTAGAGAGGGAGAGTCTAAAATAAGTTTACAAAGACTGCTTTCATAGACTTTACAAATTTGATTTGTTTATTTAACAACATGTGTACCTGGTTATGGAGTCATGGTGGTACAAATGGTTAAGCACTTAACTAATTAAAAGTTTGGTGGTTCAAACACAGTCATTTTGCAGCAAAAAGAGCTGACAATCTGTTTCCATGGAGCTGACAGCCTAGGCAACCCTACGGGGTAGTTCTACTTGGTCTTATAGAGTCATTCATTATCAGTCAGAATCAACTTGGCAGTCACAGGTTGGGTTTTGGTGAATGGTTCTAACAGCCAAAAAGGAACTCCAAGGTCTGGTTTTAGACCAACAACACTCAGAAATTCATGCCATTTGTTTCCATACAGTGCTTTTGTCTTTAATATGTCCTAAAAACTTAAATTAAAAGAGAAAAAAAAAGTTGCTATTCTACAACTCCCATGTACAAGTCATGCTGTAGCCAAAGAGATAAAGGCCACCCTTACCTTGACAAGCTCACAACGTAACAAGGGCCCAGGCAGTTGCTACGCATCATTAGCTATGGCTAACAGAAGGCCCTGGTAAGTTCAACAGCAGACCATGTGAACAGGAGGCTGAACTCCCACTGGGGAATGCAAAGGGCCTGGAAAAGTACTGACGATTCCAGCCTGATGTTGAAGGGTGAGCTTAACCACAGTGCCACCAAGGGAAAGGGAGTAACATGAGAAGATGGCTTCCTTTCACAGAAAAGACAAAGTCAATGGAGACTGGGAAGGAAGAGTCACGACGGTCCAGTAACACAGAAGCCAAGATGGATGGCTTTCAAGAAGAGGGTATAACGATTTTTTAATGCCAGGGAGGGATCAAATGGCATGAAGATTGAAATCAGCCACTATATTTGGCCAGTGAGGGAGGGGTCTGAGCTCCTGGATACTGGAATGGGCTGGAGGAATGAATATTCTTTCCAGAAGATTTGCACTGAGTGAATGGTGGGACAGTAGCTTAAGGCGAAATCTGGTCTAACACCTAATGTTGTTGTTGTCATTAAGTACTGTTGAGTGTTTATTAAGGCCCTGTATAATGTTTCCCAGGAGCAGCTAGTGAGTTTGAACCGCCAACTCTGTGGTTCAAACCTACCTTGCAGTCCAGTACTTATCCTACAGCACCACACCAAGACTCCAACACAGATCACAATTGGGAGGAAACCTAGGCCAGCAAACAGACAGGCAATGCCAGATAATGGGGATGACAGATGGAACAAGATCTTATAGGAGATGTGCTCCTTCAAACCTGCTGTGTGAATTATTCTTGAGTTTCTGATAGTTTAAGGCCAGGTCTGCAAAACCCAAAACAGAACACATTCCCAAGCTGAATCTGCATGAAGTAGACTCCCACTTTCATTCTGCTGTTGGTAAGTGCCATCAAGTTGGTTCCGACTCATAGCGACCCTGTATAGGGTTTCTGAGACTGCCAATCTTTACGGGAGCAGACAGCCTTATCTTTCTCCCATGGAGCAGCTGGTGGGTTCAAGCTGCTGATCTTATGGTTAGCAGCCCAACACCTGACCCACAGAGCCACCAGAGCTCCTTGATGCATTCCCATGAAAGTATTTTTATCCAAATATAGTTCAAATATTTAATAGTTTTTTTTTCAAGTCACATATTTAACCAAAATCTAAGCAAAGGCTGAAAATCAAGTCTAACTACATAATATAATTGCATTTGTTTCCAAGCACTACATTTTAATTTGCAACCAACCGATAAGTCCTTCACAGTCTTCTAGACCTAGCACGGTCTCTGTGTAATTGGCCATCAATCATGAATTTCCTTTGACTGAAACAACTGCTGGGAAATATGGGGAGGGAGAGGCCTTGTTTCATTAGAGAAAAATCTCAGACCTTGATTGCAAAAAAAAAAAAGGGGGGGGGGGAGAAAAACAAAGTAAAAGACAGTTAGTGGAAGAAGAGCCATGAGACAGGGCAGTTCCTCTACTCACTGATCTCTTTCATCACTTTCAGTTGAGCCCACAGTACCATTTGTCCTATGTATTTATCTTAAATCAAGGTGTATGTGTCTGTGTGTATTCACACATTCTTTTCTTGCTCTCTCCTTAGGCAGTGTTTGCCTCCAAGTTTGTTTAATGTCAACCAGAGGAGAAGGAGGTGGCAGGTAAGAGAGGACGATAGAAGCATAGTAAGAGAGGAAGATGCAAGTAAAGCATGACAGATGAAAGAAGGCAAGGCCAAGGCAGAATGAAAAGAAAAATAATTTTAGAAGCATGACTCCTAGAAAGGTTATTTAGTCACATGGTAAAAAATGAATTATAGGAGTGTTCAAACAGAAGGATGAATAGGAAGGCCAAGTTTAACATGCACATACTGAATCACCCAGTGGACGAAGTCATACATTGTAATGAATTAAATGCTTACATCTATGCTGCCAAATACCTACTAGATGCTACCCTAATGGTAGCTGGAATGGCATTCTTTTAAGGGATAAACCCACCCTGGGCTGCTGCTCTCTGCACTACCTACTGCACACAGCCGTATTTTAAAAACATATTTGCCAAGATGGCATTTAGGCTCCGATGATTTGTTCTCATTTCCAACGGAGCCACAAAAGTCTGTCATGTGTCACTCGTCAGCTGCCACCTTGGCAGCACCGGACTCTGGAATGTGCTGGCTAGCTGCATGGACCAACCCACAGCCTGCTTCACTAGCACTTCCATTTGCGAGAGGGCTGGCCCGGACGGAGGGCCCTTGGGGATGGAAGAGGGACACACATGGGCACTGTGGCCTGGTCATATGTGCAGCCCAATTGGCACAGCCCAGCAGTGGAGGTCTAGATCAGTCCTCGTCCACCTCACACAACCGAGTGCGGCCCAGACTACATGAAGACAATCCTGACCCTCAGGTTCCTCCCACGCCCGCTGAGGAGAGCCCCAGAATTTACCAGACTGTGTGACAAGGGAAAGGCGTATCTGGTGAGGATCTCAAACATATCTCTTCTGCTGTGGCCTTCCTGCTTCAACGCAAACCTCAGGTTTCTCATGTCCTATGGGCAAGGGAGAATTTAGGGAATTCAGTCTCCAAATACAGTCACGTGAATTAGCAAAATAAACCTCTTAGTGATCTAATGGAGTAGAACATTCACTTACCTGAAAGGGTAATTAATCTAGTATAGTGAGCAAACCTTGGTTTTTACATGGTGGTGTGGAATGTCCTATTCAGGAACATCTGAAACTATTCCTGTTATAGCTATGAATGTAAAGGGAAAAAAAAAAAAAAAAAACCAAAACAAAACCAAAGCGAGTGGTGCTACAGAGGAGACAGAACCAGAATCCACTCTGGAAGAAGAAAAAGCAAAGCCTGCCTTGCACAGGGTCTAAAGTGTCAATCTGCTTTAAGTGGCTTCTGGGGTGTTTCATTATGAAACGGCATTTTATTCATATGACGTTTAAAAAGAGGAGCTGCTATCACATATAATCTCAAAATTGTCAAACATGTCATTAAAATACAGAAGCAACCTCTCTCTCCCCTCATACTTTAAAGTCTGCTTTTAAAAATTAGAAAACGATTGGTATTTTACAGTCTAATGCAAGTAATCTAGTTCTTAAATGTCTTGTGGTAAACATATAAAAAACAAAACACCTGCCAATTCCGACACGTTTTACATGTGCAATTCAGTGGCACTGTGTTCATCTTGTTGTGCATCCATCCCCATTATCCACATTGCAGAAGCCACAACTCCACCTGCCCCTGGTACCCACGGATAAAGTTTGGTCTTTGTTCCATACAATATTTGCCTTTTTTGTGACCGACTTGAATTGTGTTTTCGCTTGTACCTGGACTTCCTTCTTTCTTCATGGCCGAGTAGAATTCCACGGTACTGATAGACCACATTTGTTTATCTAGTCATCTACTGGTGGACATTTAGTTGCTTCCACCTTTTGTCTATTGTGACCAGTGCTATAATGAACATCCATAAACAATTATCTGAATCCCTGCTTTCAAGTCTTTGGGGGTATTCACCAAGAAGTGCAATTCCTGGATCATATGGTCATTCTATGTTGCACTCTTTGAGGAACCTTCAAATTATTTTTCCACAGTGGCTGTACCATTTTATAAATGGAGTCCTGGTATGGCACTGTAAGATAAACACTAGACCATAAGATTGGTTTGAACCTTAAGGTCAGCAGTTCGAACCCACCAGCTGCTCCTCTGAAACCCTAGACAGGGTTTCTGTGAGACATGGCACACAGCAACAAAAACAATGTGGTTTATGTAGAATTCTGTGACAGTAAAATTCTGTTATTTATATGGTTGCTATTGTTGTTAAGAGCCATTGACTCATAGTGACCTTGTATATGGTTTCCGAGAGCGGCTGATGGGTTTGAACTGCTGACCCTGCAGCTACCAACGGAAAGGAAATACCTATTGCCATCAAGTTTAATGCGGCACCACAGTAAATCTGCCCTGTAGGAAGCAGACTGCCACATCTTTCTCCCACTAAGCTGCTGCTGGATTCGAACCTCAGACCTTTCAGTTAGCAGTTAAGCTATTAAGTACTGAGTCACCAAGGCTTCTGCCAAACAAAGTTCTTCCCACTCTCCCCCAAACCCCACAAAAAAACAAAACCCCACTGGTGCTGAGTCAACTTCTGACTCAGCGACCCTGTAAGACAGAGTAGAACTGCCCTTTAGAGTTTCAAAACTGTAATCCTTATGGAAGCGACTGCCAGGTCCTTCTCCCACAGAGCCACTGGTGGGTTCAAGCTGCTGCCCTTTTGTTTGGCAGCCAAGCGCTTAACCACTGTGTCTCCAGGGCTCCTTCCAAACAAAATAAACAAAAAGCAAAACCAACCTGATTGGCATCGAGTAGATTCTGACTCATAGCGACCCTCTATAGGGTTTCCAAGGCTGTAACTATGGAAACTGCAAAAAAAATGACACCCCCCCATCACTCGCCCAGCGTATTCTACTCAGCTAGCCACACAGAACTCAGACACCAAACTCACAGTTCATGGGGTTTACTAGGGAAGTTAAGGAGCTCTGGTAGCATAGTGGTTACAAGTCGGGCTGCTAACCTCACCGTCAGCAGTTCGAAACTACCAGCCATTCTGTGGCAGCAAGATGAGGCTTTCTGCACCCATTAAGATTTAGAGCCTCAGAAACTCTGTGCAGGGTCACTATGAGTCCGAACTGACTCCATGGCACATAACCACCACCACACCATTAGAGAAGTTGATAGGTTACAATTTAGGGTCAGAATGCTCAGGGCACACCAGTCAGGACAGCCTTTCCTCAGCCATGGCCACAGGCAGGCCTCTCTCTGCCCTGACAATGTTACCAAGTTCCTGGAGGGCTGCTGACACTGTCTCAGTCTGAAGGCACTTGGCTCTAGCTCCTAATTAAGTGTCTGGAGGCACCCCACTCTGCAAGCAAACGTCATACCCAGAGTCACTCAGCTTTACTGCTCTGTTCTGCGTCCTGTCCCTGGGGTGAGGAGGGTCAATGCTCAGGGATCTTTCAGTCCAAAGGATATGCTCTGCTCCTGATTCTTCATCTTTGAGGGTAATGAGATCCCACCTCCTACTTCCGAGATGGCTCATTTTAAACCTATGTTAGAATTCCAAAGGAGCCCTGGTGGGTTAGTGGGTTATACAGTTGGCTGCCAATTGCAAGGTCAGCAGTTCAAATTCACCAGCTGCTCCTTGGGAGAAATGAGAGGGAGGGTTTCTGGGCCTATAAAGATTTACAGCCTCAGAAACCTGATCTAGAGTCACTATGAGAGCCAGAACCAACTGGATCGCATACAGCAGCAGCAGATCACCAAATCTTAACAATCACAACTAAGTCTATTAACAATCACAACTAAATTATATCACTGGATCAGGCCCATCATGAAAAAGTTGGCCCTCTCCAGAGACTGATCCCTCCTGATAATATGCCTGAAGTGTGAGAGACAAATTCCCCCTATACTGGTTTCTAAGGAGCACTCTGGCTGTACTTCTTCCAGCACAGATTTGTTTGTTCTTCTAGCAGTCCCAAACCAAACAGCCTCCCTTAGATGTTGATTCGTTATCTAACGTCGTATTTTCCAGGCTGGCGTTGTTAGGTTGTCTCTTTTAGAGACAATCATGGTGCTGCGGCTAACAGGTGGTGGAATGTTAGAAGGTGTCCTCCTCTGCAGTGCACTTTCTGTTCAGAAAAGCCAACAGTGTGCTGGATCCTGGAGACGCAGCAAGAGCAAAGCAGACTGTCCTCTTGGCTATTACAGTCTCAATAGCTTTCAAAGTGCTTTCTCGCTTATTATTTCCCGCATACTCTTCTCCTTGTTGTTATGCGCTACCAAGTTGGTTCCGACTCACAGCAACCCTGTTTAGTGGTTCAAACTGCCTTTATGGACGAGTGCTTATCCTACAGCAGAGCTTGTTGTTGTTGTTGTTGCGTGCTATCAAGTCGGTTCTGACCCATAGCGGGCATATATAGGGTTTCCAAGGAGTGGCTGGTGAGTATGGACCTGCAAGTCTTGTTGTATACAGGCCATTCAAAAATGCAAACAGTAGGAAATGCGTATAAATAACTAGATTCTAACTTCTCTAATAAGCAACCAAGACTGATTGCTCTGGATGTAGATGGCATCTACTTGTCCTTCTCAGATCTGTGCTTCTGCGTTTTCTGTTTTCAAAGCCAACAACTATACACTCTTTTAAAAAAAAAGTAGTTGATCAAAATTTCCTTGCAGTAACCTGAGATATTCGTTGT
The DNA here is from genome assembly GCF_000296735.1 of Chrysochloris asiatica. Lineage (NCBI taxonomy): Eukaryota > Metazoa > Chordata > Mammalia > Afrosoricida > Chrysochloridae > Chrysochloris > Chrysochloris asiatica. The sequence continues at coordinate 2,494,605 of NW_006408819.1, forward strand.
TGGTCCATGATGCAAACTAAAAGTTAAATAGAAGAACTACGCTGTCCCAATGAGATGCCTTACTTTGAGAGGCAGGGTTGGCAACCAGTTGTATGTCCAGTACTTGGTTAGCCAAAGACCCTCAGGGATCAGGGGCTTCCCAGGAACTTCCTTGGCCAGAAATTAGACCATTTCTCGATACCTATTTATTCTATCAGTAATTCAATGTGCCGAAGTGCAAATAATTCAAGGAACTGCCCTCTGCCATCCAATTCAGCTCTAATTAAACGGCGAAGGAATTATGATTCCATCTTTCCAACAAGAAAATTAAAGTGCAAAAGGCAAATAACCCACAGACAACAAATAACCAAATCTTTACCAGAAACAGAAGCACATACTGAGCAGTTAATTCCACCTGGGACCTCTGAATTTGAATCGTCAGGGTCTGGGAAAGAACCTTGTGGCATAATAGCCTCCCACTTAGATCCTCAGCCTATTCAACTACTGGGTCACATGGCAATGATGCTATATAATCAGAGCTGAAGAAAACACACCCCATTACGATGTTTCTGAAGGGCTGATTTATTGAGGCATCATTTCCATGACGCATTTCTAAAGAAAAGACAAATCCCTTCTGGCTTCAAATACAGTGCTGTCTTTCAACATACTAAATGGACTGGGGAGAAGAAGAGAGAAGGCTTGTAGGGGCATGGTTTTCCTTTGTTTTGTTTTGTTTATAAGACTCCAAGTCGTCAACAGGGTCTGGAATGGGACCTGCAGGAAGAATTCACAACTTTCAAGTCATTCTTGTATGTAATTCACCTGCACCACTGTGGCTGGACAATGTCCAATAGTGATGTACAGCCACTGTGGGAAAGGTGCTCCCGGCAAGCAGAAATCTCCATGTGCAAAGTGGGTAGAAAAGCTGTGTAGGAGCTGGAACTCTGCTTGGGGAGAGCGGTGCAGTTATACAGTGGTTACTGACAGCAGGCAAATGTTGACCTGTGAGACACGCGATGCTGGGTCTTTCATTCTACATACCAGAACCCATCTCAACCAACTTCTACTGCACAATGGGATCTGATTCTTTAGACACAGGTGCTGCCTGGGAGATAATGGAATTAAATTACATTAGATATTCATTCTTCCAGGCCATCTCTTTGGGCTCAATCAAATTCCAAGAAGTATGCATATGTAACACTTGAGAGTAGCAACGACTGTGAGGGTGGTACAGAACCAGGCAGTGTTTTGTTCTGTTGTACACAGGGTTGCTATGAGTTGGAACTGATTTGACGGTTACGAAACACTTGAGGTTCATGCCCTGTGCATTGTTCCTAATCCTTTAATCAAAGTAGTTAAAGCGTAGGAATGTGTTGCACCTTACTATTTTTGAGGGAATTCAAGTTTTTCCTATTGATAAGGTAGCAAACAGATGAAAGAAAACAAATAACAACAAAAAACCCTGCAATGAGAAAATGACTTTGGAATGATCGAAATAGTATTCTCACTCTCTTTGAAGACTTTACTATAACACTCTACTCCCATGGACCCTATTAGGCAAAATTCAAAAACTTTCCTTAAAAAAATTCCCTAGTTTATAGCAATGGAAATTTGGCAATGGATATTGCTGATGATTGCACAACATGACAAATGTAATTGAAGTCCCTAAATTGTACACGATAAAAGGTTCAATTGGCAAGCGTTATATTATGTATGTTTTTACAACAATAAGACATAATTTTGAAAAGTTAATCCCCAAATATCTGGACCCCTCAAAGGGTAAACAGTAACTGGGATTGTAGATAAGAAGTGTTAACATTAAAATAGAAACAAACAAACAAAACAAAGGTGGAAGTGATGGAGAATTTCAGTTCAAAATTAATAGTAAGATAACCCTTTGGTCTCTCAAAGAATGCAGTGGGTCTTGTTCTCTTATCAACTGCAGATATAAACATCCAACTGTGGTCAGAATCCAAACATACTTATGATGGTTTTACCAAAATCGCAAGTTCATGAGATGAGGAAAGGAGACTTGGGTTCTAATTTGGACTCTCCCACTGACTCCCTGGGCAAATCTTGGTAAGTCATCTCACTTAGGACAGGCCAGGAAGAATTCAGACTGTTCTGGGCCAGCAAACTTCAGCCCACGTCAGGTTTTCAATGGCCCTCCAGCTAAGAATGCTTTTTACACTTTCAAAGGGTTGGGGTTAGGGGGAACCTCATGAAGAAAAGTATGTGACAGAGATCCTATATGGCCCCCAAAGCCTAACATAGTTCTTATCTGGCCCGTTACAGAACATCTGCCAACCCCTGGATTAGATCGATGGTTCACCTGAAATGCTTTAGAGTCCCAACCTTCAGAGAGTACTATCTCCCTAAAATCGAAAGTTTACAGAGTTTCCCAGGTTATGCTGATGCATATCTAGGCTTGACAAGGACTGGAACAGATGCCCCCTCCGAGCTGCTCCCAGTTAGTCTCAGGCTCCAGCATTAGTCTGCAGATGGAAGTCTCTAGATGCCTAATACCTAGCGGTTGGCAGGCTTTCTTGCCAGAGGACTTGTTCTGTTGTTTACAAAATGATTGTCTCTCAGTTTAGATCTCAAGTTTGACATTTCTTGTGTGATCCTAGCCAAATTACCTAATTCTCCTGATCTTCAGGCTCCCTACCTATAAACTGGGGATGCCACCAGCCACCTCCATCTGGTGTTTGGACTGACACAGATGCTGAAGAAAGCTGCTGTTATTGTAACTGATTACATTTTGTTATCAGCAGGTCTCTGCCTCTCATCATTCCGAAACAAAGTTAGGCCACTACTGCTTTTAAAGATGATCTAAGCCAAAGTTGATCTAAGCCAAAGATGATCTAAGCCAAAGGAGCTCTGGTAGCATAGTGGCTACGAATTGGGCTGCGAACCTGAAGGTCAGCAGTTCGAAACTACCAGCAGCTCCGCGGGCGAAAGATGAGGCTTTCTACTCCCGTAAAGATTTACACCCTCGGAAACCTTGTACAGGGTCGCTATGGGTCGGCACTGACTCGACGGCACTTCACAACAACAACAAGCCAAAGTTACAAAGATTGGTAAAGCTGAGGATATGAGCTGCTCACAAAGGGAAAAGGCTCTTGAATTCCTCCTGCCGTTCACAGAGTGAAGGTGTCAAGCTGGTCATCCATCCTTATCCAGGGACACCAGGAGCAGACTTCAGAAAGGACCAATATGTTGAAAAATCTTTTCTTGATAAGGTTTCTTCCTTCTCAGTCAAGCTCATCAACTGCCCTTGAGCCATCAGTCAGTGAGAGCAGCAGATCATATTAGGAGACCTAGCTCCCGGAGCCATTTTGGGAAGTTCAGCTACGAGGCTTTGAAGAGCCATTTCTAGGAGCAATCTTAGATAAGTCAAGGACTTGGATTTTTTTTTTTTTCTTTTAAAACCCATATTTATTTTCTATACTCATTCAACACTCATGTGTCTTTTTCTTTGCATAAGAAAGAATTGAATCTCTTACTTTACAAGTAATATCTAGACCATAGGAATTTTCTCCTCTACTTGTAGCGCCTCCCATTTTCTCAATTCTTGAGATCACACCCAGAGGAACATCAAGTATTAGAGCAGACTCCTGTAATGGACAAAAAGACAAAGTCAGTATTTCTTGGTAGGATAGAAGTAAAACATTAAAAACCACCACCACCACTGTATGCTTTCAGGGAAATTTTTCCCTTGGCCCTTTCACCTATTTGTGAACATACATGATCAAAATCACACACGAAAGAGCAAGCATTACAAGAGTCTCAATGTTTTCCCCAACATGGCCTATTCCTTCCTTCCTTCAGACTAAACACAAAACTTTTAGCTCTGCAATTCCAGGGCCCCCATGATGTTGGGTCTCTGCAGACGTCTCTCCCACAGCTTCTGTACACCAGCCACAGTGAACCCCTTCACCAGTCTTTGAATGTTTCAGGTCCATGTGCTCTGCTCAAAGCGTTCACTTTGCTGGGATGATCTATAGTCCCAATTACCAACATTCTTCCCATCGTTTAGGTTCTGGTTCAGCAGGCATCACCTTTGAAGTCCCACAACTTGACATGTTTCATTCTCTCTTGTTACCATGCCTTTCATGTCTGTATCTGCCTCCACCCCGCCACCCCCACCTACAAACCCACATGTGGAAGGAGCGCTTGTCTGAGTCATCGTTGCCCAGACCACATGGACCTTCCCACATAGCAATCCTTCTCAATGTGGGATGCAACTGGTCCGGTGAGTGCTGATAGGATGGAGTCATGTTACAGAGTGATACAGCAATCATCACAACAAGCTTATCACAGCAACTGCCACACACAGAAGCCCTCCTCTGGGCCTGAGCCTGCAATAGCAAGGGGCTTTGAATGCACCGTCTCATTTTATCCTCACAATCATTCCAGGACACAGACAAAGCCCTGTTCTAAAGTGTGGCAACCAAAGTTGTAACACTTTCCAATAACTGGCCTACTGACCCGGGGCAGGGCTGAGACTCAAGCCAAGATCTGGGGACACACATCTAAAGAGCCATAATTAGCCCACTAATGTGACTCCTAAGAAATTACCTTGGGACTATCGTTCATCAAGAGGAGAAAAGGGATAGGCATAAAGATGACCAATGGAGCCAGGCGTGGACACTGGAGTGGAGAAAAACATAGCTAGCCAACAAAATAGACCAGCATGCAGCTATTCCAATAATTATGGTACATGGAAAAATTTGTTTGAGTGGAGAAAAGCAGCGACCAAAGTACACTGTGACTATAATAATATAAAATATACACTCATATGAACAAAGAGGGGAAGGGTTAAACAAAACTACTATCCATCAAAATGTAGATTTCAGCAATGAAGAAAACAAAAGTATCCCTTGAATTCCTGTTCTTTAAAAATGTCCTTTTGAGAGAATACAAAGAAACTCAACAGTTTTTCTCTTACTTTAAATTCTTCTCAAAACATGACATAAGAACTAAGAATTTCTTCATAACATATAAATATAGCTCACAGGTTGTCTGGAAATTCACAAAGCCTAGGATTTGACTGAAACACAAGATCAAATATGGATAGACACAGCAATCAAGATGAGTTTTAAGGGCATCACACTTAAGTTCAAAAGCCAATCTCCAAAGATCCCATACTGTATGACTGCCTTAATCTAACCTTCTTTAAAGGATACACTACAAACGAAAGACAGAGCAGTGTTTGCCAGGGGCTGCTGGGAGGGACAGTGTGGACATAAGGGGACATCACAAGGGAGTTCTCTTGAGGTGACAGATTGTTGGTGATGGTTATGCAAATCTATACATGGAATCAAATGCGAAAAAATTATACACAAAGAGGTGGAATTAAGTGCATGCAGAAACTGGAGAGATCTAAATAATGTCTGCAGTTGAATTGCCAATCGGTGTCTGGGTTTTGATAAAACAATACAGTTATCAGGGGGGCTGGGTCAGGAGCCCTGGTGGCAAAGTGGTTAAAACCGTTGACTGCTAACTAAAAAGTCAGTGGTTCAAACCTATCATTCACTCCATGGGGAAAAGATAAGGAAGTCTGCTTCTGTAAAGATTTCAAGCCTTGGAACCCCAGTGGAACAGCTCACTCTACCCTATAGGGTGATGCTGAGTTGGAATCAACTCAATGGCACAATGAGTTATAGAAAATAGTCACATGGGACCACTGCTATTTCTGCAAGTTCTTATGAATTCATAACTATTTCAAATTTAAAACTTTAAGTATAAGAATATGGTTATTATGGTATTGCAAAAAGAGCACAAGTACTCGAGATGGATAAAACTGGTTGAACTCTGACTTTTGACACATTTGCTGAATGTCTCTGGCAAGTTGTTTCATCTCGCTGCCTCAGTTACCAGTAAAGTACGGAGGAATAAAGATAATGAATCTATAGGACCTGGCATGGTACCTGGAATATGGCAGCAGAAAACAATGAAACCTGTTATTATGGCAATGAATATTTTAGTACTTGGAAGACCTAGTTCATAGGAAATGCAGCAGGCGAGTATGGCCTAGCAAACATCCGACAGGACGTTTTCTTGGTCCCTATAAAGCAAAGCCCCACTCATCTGTCAGTTTGTCATGGTGCTGTGATGCTGGGGATTTTAAATGCCATCAGGGTCCCCAATGGTGGACAGGTTTCAGCGGTGCTTCAGACTAAGACACACTAGAAAGGAAGAGAGGGGACTGCCGTATAAACAGCAGAACACTGTCATATAGAGAGGCAGAAAATGAGCCCCTCAAGTTGGAAGGTACTCAGGATATGACTGAGGAAGAGCTGCCTCCTCAAGGCAGAGTTCACCACAATGTGTATGGAGCAAAGCTTCTGAGACCTTCATTTGGTAAGGGGACACAACTCAAAATGAGGAGAAACAGCTGTAAACACCTAGTAATACTCAGAAAATGGAATGTCTGAAGTATGAATCTAGGAAAATTGGAAGTTGTAAAAAAAATGAAATTGAATGCATAAAGATAGAAATCCTAGGCAATAGTGAGCTGAAATCAACTGGTACTGGAAAATTGAAATTAGACAATCATATGGTTTACTAGTTGCTGGAAAAGGCTATCATGTTTGGTAAAATGGAGGGTCAGAGAAAAAGAGGAAGACCCCCAACGACATGGATTGGCCAGGTGGCAGTATTGATGGACTCAAGTGTGGCAACAATAATGAGGTTGTCCCAGGATCGGACAGTGTTTTGTTCTGCTGTGCATGGGGTCACTATGAGTCGGGGCCGACTCGATGCCACCTAACAACAACAGTGGTTTACAATGCTGGGAATGCCAAACTGAAGCAAAATGGAGTTTTATTCATCGTCAAAAGCAGGATTTCAAGATCTACCTTGAAGTATAATGCTGTTTGTGATAAGAAAATGTCCATATGCCCAAAATGTAAGACCAGTGTGGCACTTTAGGATAAGCACTGGACTTCTAACCGCTAAGTTGGCAGTTCAAACTCATCAGCCACTCCTCAGAAACCCTATACAGGGCCACTATGAGTCATAACCGACTCCATGGCACACCTACTTCTTCAGTCTGAAATTGATCAGCATGCTATGAAGGTTCATTGATAATTACTGGTGATTAGAATGGGAAGTTGGAAACAAAGAGGAAGGAATAGTAGTTGGAAAATATGGACTTGGTGATAGAAATGGTGCTGGAAATCTCATGATAGAATTGTGCAAGACCAAAACTTGGAAAGTCCTGGTATGACGCTGATGGAGAAGGGCTGGACTGCTAACCATAAGACTGGCAGTTCAAACTCACCAACTACTTCTCAAAAACCTTATGGGCAACGCTGTGAGTTGGCACTTAACAACAACAACTTATTTATTGCAAGTACCTTTTTTTTTTTTTTTTTTTTTAACAACATAAATGACAATTACACACATGGACCTCACCAGATGGAATTCACAGGAATTAAATTGACTATATATTGTGAAAAGAGACAATGGAGAATCTCAACATTATCAGTGAAAACAAGGCCACGGGCCAGCTGTGGAAGACAATCAATTGCTCAGATGCAAGTTCAGACTGAAGCTGAAGAAAATTAAATTGCTCAAAATCAAAGATGTTAATTTGAGAAAATGTACAGTATTTTCAATTGCCTCATATGCATTTGAAAGTTGGACAACGAATAGGGAAGACCAGAGAAGAATCAATAAATTTAAATTATGGTGCTGGAGAATAATGAAAGTATCATGGACTGCCAGAAGAACAAACAAATCTGTGTTGGAAAAGTATAGCCAGAGAGCTCCTTAGAAGGCAGAAGGGCCAGACTTTGGACATATTATCAGGAGGGACACTGAGGAGAAAGAGGCAGGTCCTGGTCAACAGGGCACACAGCTGAACGAGGCTAATTGCTATGTTCTCCACGAATGATAGGTTGGTTCATGATCAGCGCGCTTAGCAGGCTAAACTGACAGATCCAGGAATAGGAAAATTTGCTTAACTCTCTGGAAACCCGAGTCTTTACTGTTGTTCTATCATTAAATATTAAAGGATTCTCAAAGGTCTATTCCAACTAAAATCCTATGCCACTGAACCTCTCAATACCTGTAGGACAAAAGTAGAACTGCCTAGAGTATCTCCCACAATGTAAATCTTTACAGGAACAGACTGCCACACCTTTCTTCCAGAGAGCAGCTGGTGGACTCAAACCCCCAACTTTTCTGGTAGCAGTCATGTGCTTTACCCATTGTATGTGCTGCATTTAGTTTATCCATTCGTCTGTGATAGACACTGGGGTTGAGCATACCTTTTGGCGATGGTGAGTAATGCTGTAATGAAATTTTATTCAGCCATAAAGAGAAAGAGGAGGGTGAGGACAGAAGCCTGGAAGACAATCTATTTAAGAAGAAATATAAAATGAACTATCTGCCAAGAGGTCAAAAGGCAGAAGTGGAAGAAGAAGCAAATGACAAACAAGGAAAGGGTGATCAACACATTCAAACACTACAGAGACATGACACACTTGAGAACCCAACTACAGTCACTGATGAAAGAGTAGTTTCAATAGGGAACAGAAGCCAGGCCACAAGAAGTGAAGGAGGCAAGAGTCCGGAAGGGGAAGCAGTATGTGTAGACTAAGTTTTACAGAAGTTTGGCGAGAAGGGGAGGAAAGGTGATAGGGGTAGCAGGGATGCAAGAAGGTGTTTTTAGAACAAAGAGACTTGAGTAGATCTGAAGAGTTGGGGGCCAAAAAAAAAAGGAAAATATGCTACAGAGAATGGCTGGTAGGGCACTGAGGTTTTGGTGAAAAGTAAAAGGATAAAGAATAAAAGTTCAAGTAGAGAGACTTACTTAAGAAAAGTGACATTTAGTTTCTTCCTTTCAGATAGGAGGGAAGGAGAAGACAAGGGGTGAAGACAGACTGATGGAGGTCATGAGACAGGAACTCCCGCTCAGCGATAATGAATTTTAACTATCAACGGAGCAAGAGTCAAGGTCAGTTAGAGTGTGGAAGGTTTTGTCGACAGAAGATAAAATGAAAAGTCAATCTGAGATTTTATGAATGCACTAGAATGTTTTAGTATTACAGCCTGTTTAGCATTATTTCACCTCCTTTTAAATGAAAAGAGGCATGGAGTCCACTGAACAGAATGACTACGAAAAGTCTTGAAAAGTTTCCCATGCATCCATGCATCTCCCACACAC
>NW_006408819.1:2504187-2505636 GCF_000296735.1 Chrysochloris asiatica
AGAGAGAGAGAGAGAGAGAGAGGAGCTCTGGTGGAGCAACAATTGAACATGCATCTGCTATCTGCTAACCAAAAAGTTGGCAGTTGGAATCTACCTACTGCCTCATGGGAGAAAGCTGGTGATCTGCTTGTATAAAGGTAACAGTCGACAAATCCCAATGGGGCAGTTCAAGTCTGTCACATGGGATCGTTAAAAGTCAGAATTGACTTGATAGCACCTAACAAAAACAAACCTTCAGGAATCCTTTTGCTCATCGTGTGTATTGAAGTGGACTGGCCTTCTCTTTAGGAAAGACTATATCTGGCTTTAAAATGTTTTCAGTGGAACATAAATGTTGTCTCCCTTCATTGTGATACCGAAAGCTTATGATTCTCCTTGCAGTCAACTATAGAGATTATGGAACCCAAGGTACTTGTTAGATGTCCGGCTCTTGAATGGAGTGATACCTAGCTCCTGTCTGAAGCTCATTTCAGAACCTAGTATTCAAGAGACAAAATCTAATAGATGAGTGTGGACTGTCCATCCATCTAGATTCTTTAAGTACTATCTGCATTGTTAAGTCATCACAAAACAATGTATGTAGACAATTATCTTAGTCCCTCATACAAAATACCTGTACTGAGCAAAAGTTAACATTGTATGTTCTGGTGCTCTGTTTTTTCTGTTGTTGTTGTTAGGTGCCATCGAGCCGGTACTGACTCACAACAGAACGAAACACTACTCAGTCCTGGGCCAGCCTCACCATCATTGCTACATCTGAGCCTATCTCATTGGGGGTCTTCCTCTTTTCCCCGACCCTCCATCTTACCAAACATGATATCCTTCTCCAGCGACTGGTCCTTCTTGACAATATGTCCAAAGTATGAGAGATGAAGTGTGGCCATCCTGGCTGTACTTCTTCCAACACAGATCTGTTTGTTCTTTTGGCACTCTACGGTACTTTTTTTTTTTTCCTTTTTAAGTTTTATTGTGAATTGAGTGATAGTTTACAGCCCATGGTACTTTTAATATTCTCCTCCATCACCATAACTCAAATGCATCAATTCTTCTATGGTTTTCCTTATTCACTGTCCAACATTCGCATGCATGAGGCTATAGAAAATACCATGGCTTGGGTCAGGTGTACCTTAATCATCAAACTGACATCTTTGTGCTTCAACACTTTAAAAAGGTCTTGTGCGGCAGATTTGTCTAATGCAATACGTCGTTTGATTTCTTGACTGCTGCTTCCATGAGTGTAGATGGTTGATCCAAGCAAAAACAAGTCTCTGACAACTTCAATCTTTTCTCCATTTATCATGATGTTATTTATTGGTCCAGTGGTGAGGATTTTTGTTTTCTTTACACTGAGATGTAATCCATATCGAAGGCTGTGGTTTTTTACCTTCATCAATAAGTATTTTAAGTCCTTTTCATTTTCAGATCATCTGCATATCGCACGTTGTTAAT
>NW_006408819.1:2509410-2512350 GCF_000296735.1 Chrysochloris asiatica
CCATCTTGTTTGTTTCTCCCTTCCATCTTCTTTTGATGCTTTCTGTATCATTCAATAATTTTGAATTTACCAAAGGTCAACAAGGGATTATTAGATGGAATGGTCTTCAAGAGCCTTTGGTTGTTAAACTCTGCGTAAGGAATTTAGTACTTGTGTTTCTCTCTTTTATAGAAAACCCAAATGCAAACTGCTACTTGAACTGAGTTCTAGGAAGAATGTGCAGTTTCTAACTTATCTTCAGAAAATGAAAACTCTATAAACCAACATGCTTCCTGTCTTATCAGCAGTCTTAAACTTGGAACCTCCTTGCTCAACTGAAAAGCTTAAGCACATCTATTCCCTTGGCATCTTAAGCATCTGCTGAAGTCTCTGTTTAAAAAAAGGGGGCTCACTTATGGAAAGGAGTGAAGTTCTGAAGCACATGACAACCTGGACGAGCCTTGAGAACATGATGCTAAGTGAGATAAGTCAGAAACAAAGGGTTACATATTACATGATTCCAGTTACAGGAAATATTCAGAAAAGGCAAATCTAGAGATACAGAAAACTTAGTGGTTGCCTAAGACTTGGGAGGATGTGTGGAGTGACTGCTTCAACGGGTATGGGGTTTTTATTGGGGTGAAGAAAATGTTTGTACACTAGATTCTGTGACATTATGTTCATCATGTTGTGTAACTATCACTACTATCCATTTCCAAATGATAGCCTTCACAGAAGTTCCATGACCATTCACAACAAGTTCCTTTGCTCCCCTCTCTCCCATTTCTGATAACTACTAATAAACTTTGGTGTCTATATACTTGCCTACTGAAGATATTTCATGTAAATGGAATTATACAATATTTGCCCTTTTGTGCCTGACTTATTTCACTCAGCATGGAGTTTTCAATGTTCTTCCATGTTGCAGCCTGTATCAGAACTTTTTCTTTATGGCTGACTAACATCCCATGGAACTCCTGGTGTGGTGTTGCAGGATCAGCAGTGGACTGTGAACCACAAGGTCAGTGATTCAAACCTACCAGCTGCTCCTCTGAAACCCTATAAAGGGTGTCATGATGAGTCAGAACCCACTTGACTCTTAACAACAACTACCACAACCTATTGTACGCACATAATACATTTTCTTTATCCATTTACCTGTTGATAGACACTTGGGTTGTTTCTATCTTACTGCTAACGTGAACATGTACATTAGTGTTCATGAACACTCAATGAACATTAGTATACAAGTATGTGTCGGCATTCCTGGTTTCAAGTCTTTGGGTAGATACCTAGAAAAATGATTGTTGGGTCATATGGGAATTCTATGTTTAATTCTATGTTTGAGGAAATGTCAAACTTGTTTCCATGGTGGCTGCACCATTGTATTGTTATTGTTCAGTGCCGTTGAGTCGATTCTGACCCATGGCAACCCTGTATAGGGTTTCTGAGGAGCAGCTGGTGAGCTTGATCCGCTGACCATAATGGGCTTCAAAAAGTTTCTGGGAACAATATCATTTAATTCCACTTTTCACATGACCTTTTGAAGACCCCAAGAATAATCTTACCAACAGTGGATGAGAGTTCCAATGTCAGCACATCTTCATATTTTTTAATGTACGTTTGTTTTTCATCACAGTAGTCTTAGTGGAGGTCGGGTGATATATTATGGAGTTTTGATTTGCATTTCCCTCATGACTTCTGGGAGTCCCTGGGTAGTGCAAACAGTGAATATGCAAGGCTGCTAACAAATGGTTAGAGGTGTGAGTTGACCCAGAGGTGCTTCAGAAGAAGGGACTGCCAAACTAACTCTAAAAATTCAGCCACTGAAAACCCTATGAGGCATAGTTCTATTCTGACACACGTGTTTGCTATGAGTCAGAACTGACTCAATAGCAACTGGTTTTCAATATGCTAATAATACCGGGGGCTCCCGGTGTGGCACTGTAGGATCAGCGCTGGACTGAAAACCACAAGGATGGCAGTTCAAACCCACCAGCTGCTCCTCAGAAACCCTATCCAAGGTCGCTATGAGTCGGAACCGACTCCACGGCACTTAACAACAACAGTAATGATAATATTGGAGGCTTCAGAGTCATATTTGTAACTGTTTTTAAGACACTTCCATGCAGTTGTTGTACAGTTGTAAGTCCACAAATTAACACTTATTTCCCACTGAACTTATTTCCAACATGTTCCTTGTCCTGCGATGTTATTGTGACGAATGGTAGCAGCAAAAGATCACAGGAGTCATTCCCAACTCCACGCTTTCCTTCAACCTCTACTTCCAAATGGCCACTTGAATCTTCCCAGATAGGCTGCTTCCCACTGCCTATCTGCTACAAGGTTGGCCTTCTTGTCTCCTTATTCTCTAATCTATCACACACAATGCAACCAGCTTCTCTTCCAAAAGTACACATCTGATACATCATTATCCCTGGGGCACGCATTCTATCCTATCTGAGACGTACATGACTCTTGAGAGGCTGGCTATTCTTCGAGCCTCATCTTCTCCTATTCCTCACTCCTCCCTCTTCCAGCCAGGTTCTAGCCTCAACAGATGGATGATTCAGCCATTTCAATGAAAGATAATGGTTTCCCATATCATTCTACATTCTACTCTCTTCCCCTAAAATGCTCTGCATTTCCTTCTATCCAAGAAATTGTTATCATTCTTTAAGAACCATTGCAAATATCACCTCCCCTAAAAAGCATACTGTACATGGAACCAAGAAGCAGTTGTTCGAACAGCATGGAAACACTGAATGGTTTAAAATTAAGAACGGTGTGCAACAGGGTTGTATTCTTTCATCATACTTATTCAGCCTGTATGCTGAGCAAATAATCCGAGAAGCTGGGTTATATGACGAAAAACGTGGCATCAGGATTGGAGGAAGATTTATTAACAACCTGAGATATGCAGATGATACAACCTTGCTTGCTGACGGTGAAGAGGACTTA
>NW_006408819.1:2516010-2517765 GCF_000296735.1 Chrysochloris asiatica
TTCAAACCAGATTCAGAAGAGGCCATGGAACGAGGGATATCATTGCTGATGTCCAATGGATCTTGGCTGAAGCAGAGAATATCATCAGAAAGATGTTTACCTGTGCTTTATAGACTACACAAAGGCTTTCAATTGTATGGATCATGACAAGCTATGGACAACATAACAAAGTATTAGTATTCCGAAACACTTAATTGTACTCATGAGGAATCTGTACCTCGACCAAGAGGCAGTTGTTCAAACAGAACACGGGAACACTGAATAGTTTAAAATTAAAAAAGGTGTGAGAGAAGGTTGTATTCTTTCACCATACTTATTCAACCTGTATGCTGAGCAAATAATCCAAGAAGCTGGGTTGTATGAAGAAAAATATGGCATCAGGTTGGGGGAAGTCTCATTAACAACCTGCGATATGCAGATGATACAACCTTGCTTGCTGAAAGTGAAGAGGACTTAAAACATTTATTGATGAAGATCAAAGAACACAGCCTTCAGCATGGACTGCATCTCAATGTAAAGAAAACAAAAATCCTCACCACTGGACAATAAACAGCATTCTTAAAAACGGAGAAAAGATTGAAGTTGTCAAGGACTTCTTTCTTCTTGGATCAGCTATCAACACTCATGGAAGCAGCAGTCAAGAAATCAAAGCACGTATAGCATTAGGAAATCTGCTGCACAAGACCTTCTTAAAGTATTGAAGAGCAAAGTTGTCAGCTTGAGGACTAAGGTGCGCCTGACCCAAGCCATGGTATTTTCAACTACCTCATATGCATGTGAAAGCTGGACAGTGAATAAGTAAGACCATAGAAGAATTGATGCTTTTGAGTTATAGTGTTGGAGGAGAATACTGAAAGTGCCATGAGAACCAATAGATCCGTTTTGGAAGAACTGCAGACAGAGTGCTCCTTGGAGGCCAAGATGGCCAAACTTCGTCTCTCATACTTTAGATATATTGTCAGGAGGGACCAGTCGCTGGAGAAGGATATCATGTTTGGTAAGGTGGAAGGTCAGAGAAAAAAAGGAAGACCCCCAACAGATGGATTGGCCAAGTGGCATAATCGATGAACTCAAGCGTGGCAACATTAGTAGTGAGGTTGGCCCAGGATTGGGCAATGTTTCGTTCCGCTGTGCATAGGGTCACTATGAGTCGCTGCCGACTCCATGGCACCTAAAAACAACAACAACAATTGATGGTCTGTTTCACAGTCTGCCCCTGGCCTTGTTTTCTCTGATGATATGGAGCTTTTCTATCATCTCTTTCCATAGATGTAGTCAATTTGATTTCTATGTATTCCATCTGGTGAGGTCTATGTGTACATTTGTCTCTTATGCTGTCTAAAGAAGTTATTTGAAATGAACAAATCATTAATTTTGCAGAATTCTATCATGCGATCTCCAGCATCATTTCTATCACCAAGGCCATATTTTCCAACTACTAATCCTTCATCTTTGCTCCCAACCTTTGCATTCCAATCACCGTTACAATCAATATATCTTGCTTGTATGTTTGATCGATTTCAGATTGAAGAAGTTAGTAGAATTCTTCTATTTCATCCTCACCAGCTTTAGTGGTTGGTGCATAAATTTGAATAATAGCAGTATTAACTGGGCTTCCCTGTAGGCGCATGGATATTATCCTATCATAGACAGTATTGTACCTCATGACTGATCTGGATATGTTCTTTTTGACAATGCAACACCATTCCTCTTCAATTTGTCATTCTCAGCATAGTAAACCATATGGTTGTCAGA
>NW_006408819.1:2517865-2527740 GCF_000296735.1 Chrysochloris asiatica
CTCACATGCATGTGAAAGCTGGACAGTGAATAAGGAAGACCATAGAAGAACTGATGCTTTTGAGTTATGGTGTTGGAGGAGAATATTGAAAGTGCCATGGGCTGCCCAAAGAACCAACAGATCTGTTTTGGAAGAAGTGCAGCCAGTGTGCTCCTTGTAGGCCAAGATGGCCAAACTTCATCTCTCATACTTTTGACATATTGTCAGGAGGGACCAGTGGCTGGAGAAGGATGATAGCATGTTTGGTAAGGTGGAGAGTCAGACAAAAAAGAGGAAGACCCCTAGCGAGGTGGATTGGTCAAGTGGCAGCATCAATGGGCTCAAGTGTGGCAACAGTAGTAAGGTTGGCCCAGGATCGGGCAGTGTTTCGTTCTGCTGTGCATAAGGTTGCTATGGGTCAGTACCAACTCGATGGCACCTAACAACAACAGCAAAAAGTATACTACAAGTCTTAAGGCTGCATTAATTGTCCTCTTCCTGAGGCCCTCCCAGCACAAGGTGCATACGGCAGCGCTCTTCGTCATACTGCACTACCATTACTCATCTCTGGAGCCCACAAGGCTGTGCTTGCCTCAAGGATGGGAAAAAGAAAGGCATCACTCACCTGGCTCAGTTTACCCTGGTACTCAGTGAATCTTTCTGGAACGAAGCCTTGAATAGGTAAATGAATGAAAGGCTAGTTTGTCTTTCCCATCCATCATGGTGTCTGAACCCAGAGTGCTCCTGGAGAAGAATCTGGAAGCAGTTTTCCCCAGTCAACCAGATTTTATAGGGTTTGACATGCTCGAGTCGTCCCTAATGTAGCACAGGACTGACTCCAAGCCAAAGGGGATTTCTGAACCCTGGAAGCAAGGTTATTACTCCAGATGTCACAACTGAGTGGGGTCCTCATGGTGGTCGATCACTTTGAGGAGCACTACCAATGCATGAGCCTGGCCCCTCCCAATTTCACTCACTGAGTCACTTTCACTGAGTATCTGCCAGATACTGGGCTAACTAGACACAGAGGACCAATAGGACTTACCCTATAGTTAAGGCCATGGGAATATCAGCAAATAAATAAGACAGATTTCATTTATTCAAGACATACTGACTGAGCACCTTACATGTGCCTGGCTCCATTCTTAGTACTGAGCAAACAGACAAGCATCCCTGTGCTCATGGAGCCTCTATTCTAGTGCGGAGGACAGAGAGTGAATGAAACGAACCACTGAAATACAGAACAGGAGATAATGGCAAGTGCTTAGGGGGGAAACTAAGGCATACGGAGTAGAGAAGAGGCAAGAGGAAGCATTTAGATACGTTGGCAAGGGAGTAACTTAACTCAGAGATGAAAGAAAGGGTTGTGGGGACACAAAGAGGGCACAATTCCTTCAAGAAAAGTGGGAGGGGACTTCAGAGAGGATGTGACTTTTGAGGTAGGGTCTGAGGGATGAACAGCCATTTCTGGAAGGGGCAGGGCAAGGGCATCCAGGTACAGTGAGAGCAGCATTTGTGAGGATAGTATGTTTGAAGAGAAGTGATGGGAGTTGATAGTAGAAGGGTCACTAGGGACCAGATAGTGGAGGAATCTATATCATACAGAGAATGAATTTTGTTCTGTGGGCAATAGGGAGTCAACAGTCTTAGCACTAAGTAGTCAGCGAGTGAGTTTTGAGATCACTAGGGAGGCAGTATGCAGGGCATCCCACAGTGGGGATGAATACAGAACAAAGGGTCATGTAGAAGAAGACTGTGGCATCAGTGTAAGGAGACAACAGGGCTTCTAGTTCCTGGGGAACTTTCCCTTAACCTTGACATCCACAGGATGGGACAGCTCAGCCCTGAATTACATAGCATGCATCCGGACTCATCACTCCCATGGCACTCACTGTTTACATGCCTGAAACAAGTAAATGCCCGCTCCAGAATGCCCATCAGATGGCAGCTCTTTGTCAAACACACACACAAGTTATCATAGTTAGCAGAATTCACAATGAATTCTTCAGTACTTTCAGTGACGGTACACTAAGGTGACTAGATGTCTAGGCTTCTCCATCACCCGTGAAATGACTTTCGGCTTTCTACTTGCACTAAACGTGTGCACTGGTCAAAATGTCAAACTCAGAGGACGAGAACAACAGTTAATAGTCAGGGTCAAGCAAGTGTTTTATTCAGCCTCTCAACCCACTCTCCAGGGTGCCATGTGAAAAAAGAAATAAAGCTTGCTAAGTGTTGTCCCAAATATAACAGCAATGCATGCTCATTCTTGGGATTTTGAACAATTCAGAAAAGTGGAAGGAAGGAAACAAGGCACGCAAATGCTGCTCTCCAGATACACGAGCTCCTAACCATTGTGGTATGGTTCCTTCTGATCTCTCTGAGACTACAGAGAGCTTGTCTTGGTTGCACACAGTTGAGATCACACTTCACACACAATCTCATGACACCACATCATCTTCCGTGACAACAAGTCAAGAGTCCCCAAGGTGAAAGGGACTGTAATGTTCTCCATAATTCTAAGTTTTCATGATTCTCGGAAACACCGACATAAAACTTCTCATTAATTTCAACTGGGAATCCTGGTGTGGCATTGTTGGTTAAGGCGCTGGACTGCAAAATCGGTTTGATCTGCAAGGTCAAGCGGTTCATGCTCACCAGGCACTCCTTGGAAATCCAATTCAGGGTTGCTATGGGTCAGAACTGAATCAATGGCACTTAACTACAACAGCAAAACTCCTACTGATCCATCCCAATTTAACCCTTGGGAGCTGGGTAGAATTCCAACCCCTGCTCCACAGAAAGTGTTTTCAAAGATTCGGAGAAAGTTCTCCTAGTATGTCCCTTTAGTGTTGTCTTCAGAGTGAAGATCAACATTTGTTTCCCTCATTGCCCACGGTGTCATCACTAACCTGGTTCCCTTCTGTCTGGACTAACTCTAGTTTTCAATGTTCAAACTTGGGTTTGAACATAACACTTTAGATGGGACAACTGTTTCATTTTATCTGGCTGCCATATTAAACCTGTCAACCCAGTCTACAGCTATATTTGTTTTCTGACCAGTTGTATATTCCCTGATTTAGACAACTGTTTCTTTTCTGTAAGTATCTGTTACCTCTACTAAATCTCACATTTTCCATTTTGGTCTGATAGCCTAGCCAATTGAGATCATTTCAAGCCCTGATTCTGTCATGCAGCACATTGGCTAGTCTGATGCTTTTCACACGGTAGACATGGACGCCTTCTACGTGCTCATCTGCACTGCATTCTAAATGCTGGAGAGGACGGGCCCCATGCAGCAAGACAACAACCACCACCCTTGCTGGTTAACATCAAGTACACCTCCACCACTGAGCCCATGTATCGTCATCACGGTCTGTCCCTGTGTCGATTCAATCAAGACACTGCATCCAGTAATACTTCCAATGGCTTTGTTCTACTCTAGAAACTTGAAAATCAGTTGCTTAAATGATTAATTCTGAACTTGTTGCCAATGACACCCTGCTCACTGCATCGTTCATTTCCAAAATCTTTTTTCACATCCTGGAAAACAAGAACATTTGCTAGTCCTGGTGTGGCACCGTAGGATAAGCTCTGGATTGCTAACCACAAGGCTGGCAGCTCAAACCCACCAGCTGCTCCTCAGAAACCCCATTCAGATTTGCTATGAGTTGGAACCAACTCAACGACACTTAACAACAACAACAAAGTCTTGCTCAAGAAACAGGATCAATTCATACAGATGAAAGGCCCACTCAGAGAACCCTGTGGCTTGATCCACATCCCAGTCCCTCTGAACACTGTCTTAGGGCTGCTGTCCTAAGCTGGGGTGGCTATCAAAGAGGCCTGCACAGCTAAAACCACAGAAATAAAAAACAGCAATTGTAGAAGTTGGTCTCAATAATGAACTCATCAAAAGAGAAAGAGCCAAAGATGAAATCTCATCTAGATAAGAACTGTCCTGAAGAACTAGAGGGGTGAAAGCAGTAAAGCAATCAAGACAAAGCTAGTTTCCCCAACAGTCTCAGTGACTTGTATATAGGGTGCTGATGTTGTCGCTGCTGCTGTTAGGTGCTGTTGAGTTGTCCCGACTCACGGTGACCCTGTGTCTAACTGTTGCTATACTGGAGCCCACTGTTGCTGCCACTGAATTAACCCTCTTTTTTGCTGATTTTACTTTGCCAAGCATGATGTTCTTTTCTAGGGGCTACTCCCTCTTGATGACATGTCCATGTGCCCTAGACCTATTCCCCTCTATTCCATCCCATCAAAATGAACCTGCCCTTTCAGGTCAACCCAGGCAGGCAATGGCAACCATAACTGTTTCCATGGCAGCCACAGCAACTATCCATGGACACTTCCCTTCTCCATTTCATGGCTCCATGAGCAAGTATAGGGTTTCTCTGAAATGCTGTGGCAGACAGTCCATAGTTGCAGAATGAAAAACTAAAGTGACACTAAGCAATGCCATCATCATTCCAGTTCCCAACTGCTATCTAGTGCTTTGTAGTTAAGCAATTCTACAGCAATCGACTCAAATCACAGATTTTCTGAAGTTTTACACATACAACTGTGCCTGGACCAGCACCCTAGAAATTGGAATGATATGAATTGATCGTGGAAAACAAAACAACCCAGCACATCAAATAGGACCTTAATATTCCCAACTTCTGTTCTCTAGATAGAGTATCTGTACTGTTTGTCAAGTGCCATAAGTGGTCCCCATGTAGTCTGTGATTCTGTAACATCTCCAAATTAGCAAGTGGTTCCAGTTACCAATCCTCCCTACTGTTTTGAGGGACTAACATGTCTTACTTTTAAAAATTGACTCTACTCTCTACATATAGAGATGTTAGTGCAAAATGAGTTTTGCAAAAGCCAAAAATTAAGAGTTGAGCAGCAAATCTATTCCCCGTGTTAATCTGATCCACAACGTTATCTTTAAGAGTTAAGGTCATCTTTATGCACTTAGCGTCTACTTACCGTTTCCAAACTTCTTAAATAAAGACGATAATTTGTGATGTATACTCTTCCCTTAATGGGGCCATTGAAAGGACATATGTAAATAACTTCTTTGTCTATTAAGATAAAAAAAAAGTACCCTAAAATGAATGGAAATATATACCAAAATACACAACAAATGGCACTAATTTAATATACACTGTTTGACTAAAAAGGACTACAATGGAAAAAAATCACTGCAAAAGGCTGATTACTAGCATTGGCAATGTTTGTACATTACTGTACTTGGGCCAGGGTCAAGTTGGGACAGGGAAAGAATTAGCGGGACTACATGTTACCTCCAGGCACCAGCAGTGTTGCACTGAGCTTGCCTACAATGCTGTAATAACTGGCGAGCAGAAGTGAATGAGGCATTGCTGCTGCTCCCCTCACGTAACTATTTAGCTGCTTTAACCAGAGACAGGATGGCCATTCCTGCAAGACAGCCTCATGGGCCAACCATTGGGTTTGCCAATCTCTATCCTCTAGCCAAAATTCATGATATCTTAGTAAATGAATGTCAGCAGTAGAACTACTCTTAGAGTCTCACTAGAATTAAATGAAGAGAAACTAAATCAGAAGGCTAAATTATTATAATGGAACATTTCATTTTCTTATCTTACAAGGATGTTCTTGAATATATTAATGAATTTCAAAGGTTTTTGTTTCTTTCTTTTTAAGATTTTTAAAATTCTGAGATACCCTTCTCCTTGGGTGCTAAATAAAAGCTGCCTAGTCAGGTCACTTCATGCTAGTTCCTTACTACTTTAATTAAGGGTCCTGTGCTGATATACACAGGACTCGAATGTCATTTGTGGAAACCAACAGAAATAAGACATCCTCTTTACTCTTATCTAGAACTTGGCATGGCCACATCTCACTGGTTCCCTTATCAAAATGATGCAAAAATGTGCAAGTCTGGGGCTCTGAACTAGAGCTCCTCACTGGGCCTGGCTAAGCAGCTTACAAAAGTATCGTGTCTACAGTCTTCACCCAGATCTTAGTCAGTAAGCTCAGCAGTTCTCTGAAACTACAGGACTCACATAATCACTAAACCTTGGAGAGCTGAGAGGAGGGTGTCAACCCTAACATAAAATTGGGGTGTCCACAATGTCTTGCTCCAGAAGGTGTCAGAGGCTTCTAGATTCTTAAGCCAGAGTGATCTGGCCTGCCTTTGAATAGGAATATATCATGAAAAAATTAATCAACACATTAAATTGTTACTTCGATATTACTAACTTCTGTTATCTGGCATATGAAACCTAATTAAACTGATAAGTTTCCATCTTTGTCAAAGAAAATACGAAAACTTTAAGTCTTTAAGCTGATCACTTTAAAGCATACATCATAGATTGGAAACTTTATAATCATTTTGTTCTTACAAATTTAAGTCATGAAAGTTTCTACCTCCAATGAGAAACGTTCAAGAGATCATCTATATTCCCCGTAAATAATTTGTAGTCTTTAGCTCAGAGAAAATAACTCATCACTATCCTAGTGAGCATGCTGCTCTTGGAAGAACTTTTGGATCAAGAAACTACTGCTGAGAGTTCTCTCTATAGTAATGCTTCTAAACAAAACAAAGCAAGCCTACTTGTCTCAATTTGACTTCTAAAGACTAAGAGTGGTTGAAGCCACCTGACATTGCAAATTCTAATGTCCCAGGAGCCTTACCAGTAATCTGCATTTCCCCTGGCAGGCGAGGGCCGGCCTCACTGACATCCTGATTAACTCCATCTCGAGAAGTCTGGGAAGAAATGGATGCGATCAGAAGTCAAGACATTATACCTGGACAGGTCTGTAAGCAACTTGGAAAACAATCAACTATAAACATATTTTTTTAATGAAAAAAAAAAGCATTTTTTTTAGGTATTTACCACTATAGAATATTGCCACATAGAATTTGAAGAACGGAAAAAAAAAAAAAAAAAAATGGCACCAACACGCATTAGATGTGAATTTCTCAATGTTAAGACTTCTTAACAACATTAAGTTTCTCAACAACCCTTCCAAGAGGTTTAAAGAGATCAGCTATCATAATGTAGAAAGAAAACGTTTTCATACTAAAAGAAACGTATCTGATGGTAACCAGGGGTGGGAGGGAAAGAAATCAACTTGAGGGCAGTGGGTTTGGGTTTATAGAAACACAGACACTGTGTGGTCTGGGTTTTGGTGGGTTTTTTCCTTCATATTTTTTCATGTCAAATATCCAGTAATCTTTTATTAAGAGTAGGAATGAAAACTTCCATCCACTGGGAACCTTAACAACAGTGCAATAAGGAACTAGAAGCTTTTTACAACATCATACAAATCACTGCTGCTAACCTTGGATTACTCACTTAAGTAGGCTCATTCCTCAGGGTGTTGTAATCAGGTAAAAGTGAGGAGTGGCTTATACAGAACATTTGCACTGCCCAATAATTCCTTTAGGGAGCTCTGGTAGCGTAGTGGTTACGAATCGGGCTGCGAGTCGCAAGGTCAGCAGTTCGAAACTACCAGCAGTTCCGCGGGAGAAAGATGAGGCTTTCTGCTCCCGTAAAGATTTACAGCCTTGGAAACCCTGTACAGGGTCTCTATGACTTGGAATCGACTCCACGGCACATAACAACAACAACAACAATTCCTTTAGAAACCATTCATATGAGGGGGCTTCCAAAAGTTTGTGCGACACTGGAATTCAAAGATAAAGGAATTTTTCCACAAACTTTATGAAACCCTTTTGTACAAATCCCTCATGTTCCCTTCCTATGGCTGCAAGGACTCCCAGGTATGCCTCCTTCCTACTCAATCACGTTGGCAGCTCTTCCAGTTAGCACAGCGTCAGCCACTGAGCACCACAAAGGAGCATGCACCTTGAGAAGGGCAACCCTGGGTGATTCTACTACCTGATGTCAGGCTTTCTAGTCAACTTTCCAAGGGGTCAGGTCCCTCAGAAGGGGCGGGTGGTTGTCCCCCACCCCCCACCCCCAGCAATGCTGCTCATTCTGTTTTTTTGTCTGGCAATTTTCCAACTCACAATGCACTTATTTTATATGTGGTCAGGTGTGGTAAGAATTAAATGACATAGAATACAAGAGAATACTTTTGTGACTTACGAAGAGCTGTAAAAAAGGGTGGCACAAAATAGAAATGGCTTTTCCATTTTTCATATTAAACAAGAGAACTCCATATTGTATACTTCGGTAAGATTTAAGACACCACAAAGGAGTATTCTGCTGAGTTCGTTACTGGTTTTCTCTTTTTTATTCAGGGACAAAAATAAAATTACTAGACAATTTAAAAAGTTTTCATGGTTGGCTAGCAAGACATTTCAAGTAAGTGAACAAAATGAGTTGTTCTCAAGCAAAAAGAGGGTAGAATCAAACAATGATATAAAGGACAAGATTAGGAAGAAATTAGTACTGTCCTGATACTCACTAACTAAAATAAGAACTAACCAACAGTTGTTGTTGATGTTAGGTGCCATCAAGTAGGTACTGACTCATAGCGACATTACACACAGCAGAAATAAACGCTGCCCGATCCTGGGCCAACCTCACTATTGTTGCCACGCTTGAGTCCATCCATGCTGCTACTTGGTCAATACATCTCATTGGGGGTCTTCCTCTTTGTCTCTGACCCTCCACCTTACCAAACATGCTATCCTTCTTCAGCAACTGCTCCCTCCTGACAATATGTCAAAAGTATGAGAGGCGAAGTTTGGTCATCTTGGCCTCCAAGGAGCACTCTGTCTGCACTTCTTCCAAAATGGATCTATTGGTTCTTTTGGCAGCCCATGTTGTTGTTGTTGTTGTCAGGTGCCATCGAGTCGGAACCGACTCATAGCGACTCCATGCACAGCAGAACGAAACAATGTCCGATCCTGGGCCAACCTTACTACTGCTGCCACACTTGAGTCCATCAATGATGCCACCCATGAAACTTTCAATATTCTCCTCCAACACCATAACTCAAAAGCATCAATTCTTCTATGGTCTTCCTTCCTGACTGTCCAGCTTTGACATGCCTATGAGGTTACTGAAAATACCATGGCTTGAGTCAGGTGCACTTTAGTCCCCAAGCTGACATCTTTGCTCTTCAACACCCCAAAAAGATTTGCCTAACACAATACGTCATTTGATTTCTTGACTGCTGCTTCCATGAATGTTGATAGTTGATCAAAGAAGAATGAAGTCCTTGACAACTTCAACCATTTCTCCGTTCATAAGAATGTTGTTTATTGGTCCAGTTTTGAGGATTTTTGTTTTCTTTCTATTGAGATGCAATCCATACCGAAGGCTGTGATCTTTGATCTTCATTAGTAAATACTTTAAGTCCTCTTGACTTTCAGCAGGCAAGGTTGTATCATCTGCATATCGCAGGCTGTTGATGAATCTTCCTCCAATCCTGATGCCACACTTTTCTTCATATAGCCCAGCTTCTCGGATTATTTGCTCAGCATACAGGATGAATAAGTATGGTGAAAGAATACAACCCTGTCGCACACCTTTCTTAATTTTAAACTATTCAGTGTTCCCATGTTCTGTTCAAACAACTGCCTCTTGATCCAGGTTCAGATTACTTATGAGCACAACTAAGTGTTCAGGAATACTCACATTCTGCAATGTTGTCCAAAGCTTGTCATGATCCACAAAGTCAATACCCTTTGCATAGTCAATAAAGACTATCTTTCTGCTTTCAGTCAAGATCCATTGGATCCAGCATTGATATCCCTCGTTCCACGGCCTCTTCTGAATCTGGCTTGAACCTCTGGAAGTGTTCTGTCAAGGTATGCTTGCAGCCATTTCTGTATTACCTTTAGTAAAACTTTACTTGCATGGGATATCAAAGAGATTGCCCGATGATTTCCACACTCTGTTGGGTCACCTCTCTTTGGAATGGGCACAAATACGGAT
>NW_006408819.1:2532830-2544771 GCF_000296735.1 Chrysochloris asiatica
ACCATGGGTGACCCCGCTGGTATTTAAAATACTGGTGGCATAGCTTTCAGAATCACAGCAACTCACAAGCCACCATAGTACGAGAAACTGTCAGACGAGTACACCTTGTACACCTTGTAAATATTAAACGTGTAGGTCATGAGAAGAAAATAAAGTCTGACCACAAAATAAGGGAAGTAAATGTTTGTTTAATAAGCGCTGGACTGCAAGGTCAGTTTGAACTGCAATGTCAGTAGTTCAAATTCACCAGCCACTCCTAGAAACTCTATACAGGGTTGCAGTGAGTCGGAACTGACTCAATGACACTCAACAACAATATAAATTACATAGATTAACATAGGCTAGGGCTCCTGGTGTGGATCTGTAAGATAAGCACTGGATTCCTACCAAAAGGTTGGCAGTTCAAACACACCAGCCACTCCTTGGAAACCCTATACAGGTCACTGTGAGTCGGAACCTCCTTGGTGGCAGATGACAGCAACAACAAAAACATCTACAGTCTTGGAGATGAGGAAAATATAAATCATAAAGGAAAAGATTGATCTATATGAGTACATAAAAACTGTAAGCTTCTGTATACCAAAATCTGAACAGAATACCCTAAATGGAAAAAACAGGATGACAATGAACTAGGGAGAAAATCTGTAATATATCATAGAATCAATTATGATAATATGGAAAGAACACTTTTAAATAAAAAAGAAGAGAATCCCCCCTCAAGTACCCCCAAAATACATATATGCAAAAGACAGGAATAATCACTTCACAAAAGCAATACAAATGGACATAAACACATTTTTTCTTTGAAGGTCAACCCTGTTAGTAATTACGGAATATAAATGGAAAGGCACCGTTTTTTCTTCCTCTGACTTCTGGGGAGAATCCATTAACAGGCATCAAGAGCCTAAATAGGCTTAGAAGAAGGCGTCTTTTAAATGTATCCATCCATTCCCAAATCACCTTCTACATAATTCTCTCTCTGATACTTGGAAACACTTCCCGTTAAAGTTGAATTTTTTTTGGTTGTGTAATGTTCTATAATCATAATTAGAAAAGCATTTCAATATTCAACAGTACGTTGCAGCCTGTTCACTGGACCCTGGCCTTCAACATTTTCTTCAGAAAGCTTTCGGTTTGGGGCATGTTGCCTAGTACCTTTAAGGAATTAAATACTCTGTGGATGCAATGTCTAGCATCAGTACACAAGACAAGTTACATGCGAGAATTTATAGATGCAAAACTCTAACATCTTTTCTGGAACAAGGTAGGATGATAAATAAAACTATATGCATTAACATTTTGGTATAACATGACTAAAACATGTTACTATTAATTTAATTAACTCTATCAAAAAACACCCCCCCCCCAATCATACAAACCCCGCTGTCTTCCTTCAAGTCGATGCTGGCTCACAGCAACTCTACAGGCCAGAGTGGAGCTGCCTGCACAGAGTTCCAAGCAGATTGTCACATCTTTCTCTGTTGGAGGGGCTGGTAAGTTCGAACTGGGGATCTTCTAGTTAGCAGCCAAAAATTTAACCACTGCACCACTAGAGTTCCTTTCACCCTAAATGACTTCCTGGTATTCAAATATGAAAAGAGAATGCAAAGATATGAAAGTCCATCTGGAAGCTCCACTTACCCTCTTAGTCGAGTCATTCTCCAAGGAATGAGAATTATATTTCGGATTTGGTGCAGAAGCCATCCTGGAGGGTCTATCAAGAAAGATAACATTCAACAGTAAGCAACTTTGTATGCACTTTCAAACTCACATTATTCAAAGACTTCAATGGAGATAAAATGATTGGCATTTTTGGTAGCTGCCATGGAGTCGGCCCCTGACTCAGCTTGGCCCGAGCACAACAGAACAAAATGCAGTCTGCATGCGCTATCTCCAAGCTGATTGGACCTCTATGATGAACAGTACCACTTTTCATCAAAGGCCCAGTTGCCCTACTCTTCATCCTCTGAGTCAGGATCAACTCCATGACAGTGGGCTTGGTATTCTTTTTTGGGTTTTGGCCCCAGTTGTCAGTGGGAATCAGACACACAGTCAATGAACAGGAGCCCAGGCACTATGTAAGAGGGCATAATAAAGGCACAGGGAATGCCACAGCTCCAATTCTAGGTATTTATCCATCCCAAGTGAATCATCAAGGGTGTGGGCAGAGACTTACACAACGTGCAGCTCGTCACAACATATTTCATCATATTGAAAGACTTAGGGGTGGGAGTCATCCAACAATAAGGGATTGGACAAATGAGAGCATGTCTAAATAATGAAGAAGGTACACATATATATGTGTGTGTGTAGGTATACAAACACACACACACAAATATACACCAAGAGCTTTATAGGCATTTATAATATATCAAGTCATAACAGCAAATTATAAATCAGTAAATACATTAAAAAGAAAAAGGGAAGACATCTCATACATTCTAGGAATTTTTAAATTGTGCAACAGACCTTAAATGCCCACAATTTTAATTTTTCAAGATGATTTACTGACGCAGCCAAGCAGAATGATAAAGGTTGGGCAATTTTGCTCATTCTATTTTCTCATTTAAGAATTCTGTTTTTTCCAAATTAAGGCAGTTTAAAGTGGCATGGATTTGATTCAGATCAAATGAGTAAGCTTTGATTTAATCAGTGTTTTGAAGAAAAAGTATACGCTTCATTTAAATAATGCATATTCATGGAAATTCAGAGATAAATGAAAGCCCCGTGTTCTGAACGTACACAGTACCCTTTAAAGGCAGATTTATTTAGACTTGTGAAGATAGCAGCAACAACAGAACACTAAGTCGCTTTTTTGGTAATTTTATTCATCCAAACTACAGGCACAGGGAGATACATGTGGAGCCACTGGGAAGTGAGCCACATGCAATTCAACAAGGTCACTACGGAGGCTTATGGGATCTTTTGGCCAAGCAGCATTAAAGTGGCAGTGACCCTTTTAACAACCCAAATCCAGCATGGAGAGCATTCAGACCTCTGGGCATGAAACCTAGTGATTTCATGTCGTGCAGTGCTACTCACTGTGTGCTAAGAAAGACACTGTGGTCCGTAGTTATCCTTCAGCTCTGAAACTGAACGCACCCCCATGGCTTCATTCTCAGCCAAACAACAGACAGCTCTATACAGAATAACAAAAACACTAGGGAAGTATGCACACCTCAGAACCTTCAAGCATTCAAGATCAAAAGGGCAGCATTTACCCAAGAAAAAGTTCAGCAGAACTAGGAAAGGAGGAGAAATAGAAACAAAAAATATAAGGGAGGAAGTAGGGATTAATGAGATGAAACAAAACTATGTATGAATTGTTGACTGGAAAAGTGATGATCTGCTCTGGAAACCTTCACTCAGTTCACACTAAAAAGTGAAAAAACAAAACCAGTACTCGAAAGACATGAACATGGGGACTCAAACAAGATACTTGCACGCTAAAGTGTAGTGATCATTGTTGTTGTTAGGTGCCATCTCTAATCGGTGCCGACTCACAGTGACCCTAAGCACAACAGAAGGAAACACTGCCAGGTCCTGGGCCAACCTCACAAGTTTTGCCACACTTGAGCCCACTGATGCTGACATGTTTCCAATCCACCTCGCTGGGGGTCTTCCTCTTTTTCTCTGACCCTCCACCTTACCAAACATGATATCCTTCTCTGGGGACTGGTCCCTCCTGACAATATGTCCGAAGTAGGAGAAATGAAGTTTGGCCATCCTGGCTTCCAAGGAGCACTCAGGCTGCATTTCTTCCAATATAGATCTGTTTGTTCTTTTGGCAGCCCATGGCAATTTCAATATTCTTCTCTAACACCATAACTCAAAAGCATCAAATCTTCTACTGTATTCCTTATTCACTGTCCAGCTTTCGCATGCATATGAGGTTATTGAAAATACCATGGCTTGGGTCAGGCACACCTTAGTCCTCAACATGACATCTTTGCTCTTCAACACTTTAAAAAGGTCTTATGCAGCAGACTTGCCTAATGTAATATGTCATTTGATTTCTTGACTGCTGCTTCTGTGAGTGTTGATAGTTGATCAAGAAGAATGAAGTCCTTGACAACTTCAATTTTTTCTCCGTTGGTAAGAATGTTGTTTAATGGTCCAGTGTTGAGGATTTTCGTCTTTTTTACATTGAGATGCAATCCATACTGTAGGCTGTGCTCTTTGATCTTCATCAGTAAATGTTTCAAGTCCTCTTCACTTTCAGCAAGCAAGGTTGTATCATCTGCATAGCGCAGGTTGTTAATGAGTCTTCCTCCAATCCTGATGCCACATTTGTCTTCATATAATCCAACTTCTTGGATTATTTGCTCAGCATACAGGTTGAATAAGTATGTTGAAAGAACACAACCATTCTTGATTTTAAACCATTCAGTGTTCTCATGTTCTGTTTGAACAACTGCCTCTTGGTCCACGTACAGATTCCTCATAAGCACAATTAAGTATTCAGGAATACTCATACTTTGCACTGTTGTCCATAGCTTGTCATGATCCACACAATCGAAAGCCTTTGCGTAGTCAGTAAAGCACAGGAAGACATTGTTCTGGTATTCTCTGCTTTCAGCTAAGATTCATCAGACATCAGCAATGATATCCCTAGTTCCACGTCCTCTTCTGAATCTGGCTTGAACCTCTGGTAGTTCTCTGTCAATGCTTGCTTGCAGCCATTTCTCTATGAAGTAAAATAAAACTTTACTTACAAGGAATATCAAAGACATTGTCCGATGATTTCCACATTATGTTGGATCACCTCTCTTTGGAATGGGCACAAATATGGATCTCTTCCAATCAGTTGGCCACATAGCTGTCTTCCAAATATCTTGGTATAGATGAGTGAGTGCCTCCAGTGTCGCCTCACTTTGTTGAAAGATTTCCATTTGTATTCCATCAATTCCCAGTGCCTTGTTCTTTGCCAATTCCTTCAATGCACCTTGGCGTTCTGCCTTCAGCATCATTGGCTCTTGATCATATGCTACCTCTTGAAATGGCTGAACATCAACCATTTCCTTTTGGTACAGTGACTCTGTGTATTCCTTTCATCTTCTTTTGATGCTTTCTGCCTCATTCAATAATTTGACCAGAGAATCCTGCAATAAGAAAAGTCAAGGCTTGATTTTTTTTTCTTTGGCTCCCTCAGCTTGAGAAATGCTGAGCATGTTCTTTTGTTTTTCTAACTCCAGATCTTTGTACATTTCGTTGTAATATTTGACCTTGTCTTATTATGACCTTTGAAATTTTCTATTCAGCTCTTGTGCCTCCTCAGTTCTTCTATTTGCTTTAGCATCTCTCCACTGGAGAGCAAGTTTCAGAGTCTCTTCTGACATCCATTTTGAACTTTACCTTCTTTCTTGTCTTCTTAATACCTTTTTGCTTTCTTCCTGTATGATGTTTTCTTGATGTCATCCCACAACTTTTCTGGTCTTCGGTCTCTAGTGTTTAATGTATCAAATCTGTTCTTCGGATGATCTCTAGATTCAGGTGGGATATAGTCAAGGTCATAATTTGGCTCCCGTGGTCTTGTTTTCATTTTCTTCAGCTTCAATCTGAATTTGCATATGAGCAACTGATGGTCTATTGTACAATCTGCCCCTGGCCTTGTTTTGGCTCATGGTATGGAGCTTTCTCACTGTCTCTCTCCACGGATGTAGTCAATTTGATTTCTGTGTATTCCATCTGGTGAAGTTCATGTGTATAATTGTCTTTTATGCTGTCTGAAGAAGGTATTTGAGATGAACAAATCATTGGTTTTGCAGAATTCTACCATGCAATCTCTAGCATCATTTCTATCACCAAGGCCACATTTTCCAACTACTGATCCTTCCTCTTTGTTGTCAACCTTTGCATTCCAATTTCCAGTGATTATCAATGTATCTTGATTGAATGTTTGATCAATTTCAGACTGAAATTTTCAGTACTTGTTACTACAGCCAAAATGTGGAAACGTCTTAAGCGTCTCTCAACAGATGAATGGAGAAATAAAAATGTTATGGTAAATGAAAGCAGCCAAACACAAGATGCCACATAACACAGAATTTCATTTGTATGAAATGTCCAGAAGAAGAAAGTATTTAGAGATAGGAACTAGATTAGTGGTCGTTAGGGCCTGGGCTGGGAATGGGGGTGGGGGGAATGGAGCGAGAGTTTCTATATATTTGTGTATATATTTATATACATACATACAAAGTGGCTTCAAAAACTTCATTCCATTACCTTTTCATTCCATTTTCCCATGTACTTTTTGAAGTGTAGTTCTCTTAGTGTTTTTATTCTTAAGTGCTGTCGGGGTGGTTCTGACTCATAGCAACCCAGTATAGGGTAACTGAGGAGCAGCTGATGGGTTTCAACTGTTAACCATTTGGTTAACAGTTCAGTGCTTATCCTACAGTGCCATACCAGGACTCCTCTTTATATATTGTTGTTAAATGTCCTCAAGTCAGTTCTGACTCATAGCGACCCTGTCCAGGGTTTCTAAGACATTTTAAATCTTTGCTGGAGTAAAAAGCTTCATCTTTCTTCTGCCTTTATATACTTATTGTATAAACAAGTGTCCCTGAATAGGGTTTCTGAGGAATGGCTGGGGTTTGAACTTCCAATCTTTTGGTTAGCACTCCAGTGCTTATCCTACAGCGCCACACAAGGATTCCTTTATATACTGTTGTTGTTAAGTATTGTTGTTAGTGACCCTGTATAGGGTTTCTAAGGAACAGCTGGTGGGTTTGAACCACTGACTTTATGGTTGGCTGCCCAATGGTTATCCTATAGCAGGGAGCTTCAAATGTTCACGGAAAAAGTACAGACAGACTCAGAAGAGCTGAAGAAGCGCAAGGCAACCACCTGGAACTAGAGAATGATCACTGAAGCTTCGACATGAATACTTTAGGATAAAATACGGAAAGGGAAAGTCAGGTTTTAAAAACTAAAAACTACTAAGAGGTATCACAGCCTACAATTAGAAATTGTTTTAGAAAATGAACTAAATTCAGAAACAAAAAATGAATCCTATGCTTTGGAGATCTTACTACAGGGTAAGCATTGGACTGCTGATTGCAAGGTAAAGGGTTCAAACTCAGCAGCTGCTCTATAAAGGGTCACAATGAGTCAGAATTGATACTTTAACAACCAGCACTTTAACAAGAACAACATACTTTGAAAAACCTCTGTAACCTCAAGTTCATGTCCAAGTAAAGAACGAACTCTTCTCAGAGACAGCAGGATGAATGAGATGGACTAGATCAACCAAATGTGATGTATTTGCCCTAAAAGTATTCTACTGACTAAATAAGAGTTAATATTATTTGGAAGATTTTCTTCAGCTACAAATATGAAATTACATTTCTGTTATCATATACCTTCATTTTTAAAACATTTTAATAATTGAACTTTATGTTTTTAAACAAACGTTATATTATTACTGCCAACTCAAGAAATTTAAAATGCTGAGTTATAAATCAACTCTGTCCTCACCTTCCTGTTCCTGTTTATTCTTAAATCATAAAAGCAAGACGAGCTTCCTGGGTTTTTGTTTGATTTTGGATCCTCATGAAAAATATTTAATTTGGTGGAGTCCTGGTGTGGCGCTGTGGGCTAAGGCGCTGGACTGCAAAGTCATTTGAACTGCAAGGTCGGTGGCTCAAGCTCACCAGCTACTCCTCAGAAACCCTATACAGGGTTGCTATGGATCAGAACGGACTTGATGGCATATAACAACAACAACAACAACATATAAAAGAAGAAATCCTTCATTTTCCCAGGGCTGTACTGAGCTGTAATTCAATGTTGCTAGTATATTTACAGGTGTGCAACCACAATCAATATTAGGACATTTTCATCAGCCTCCCCACCCCGCCAAATCCCATACCTATTAGCTGTCACTCACTTCTTCCAGCCCGTAAGCAACCATGCTTTTGATTTCTGTCTATAGGTTTGTACAATCAGAACACTGTATATAAACAATCGTACAAGATACTTTCAGAGCCACACAAGAAAGTGCTACTGTTAAAGTTGGACAGAGTAAAAAATGCATCCTCCAGAATAAGCAAACGCAGAGTCAAATGTCTTTAGGAGAAGAGACCAGGGGAGGGTGGAAGAGGGAGTCTCACTGCTTAGGGGACAGCATGTTAAGGGGGAAGGAGCAATTTGGAAATGGAGAGTAGTGATGGCTGCACCACATGGTGAATGTAATTGTCACTGACTTGCACACATCAAAATAGTAGAAACAGCATGCATGTTGCTATATATATACATATTTCACCACAATAAAGTTAAAGAAAGACTAAAGAAGAAAACTTGGACAGAATACAAGTGTCAGGAATCCATGGGTTCTGATGAGACTTGCTTTAAAATCTCATCAGTGAGTCCCTCTTTCTGGAAAGGTTTGAACTAATCCCTGAGATTGATAGAAATTGGAGAAAGGATGCTGGAGGGCATAGATGTTGGAGGCTGATTCCAGTCTAATGCACACTTAGCAACTCACTAGCTATTTGACCTTGACCAAGTTATAGAACTTAGCTGGGCTTCCATTTCTAATGTCCCTATCTTATCTCAGTGTGGATGGACCAATAGGAATTAATATATATGAACTATGGTGCATTTGTTAACAAACTATCAGCATTTTTACTATGAAAGGATAATCAATGAATGTTGATACCATAACTGACTGATTTCTCCACAAATTAGCCCTGATCCCAGAAATACAACAGGGTGGGGGATGGTCAGTTGTTGTTATGTGTCGTGGAGTCACTTCCGACTCATAGCAACCCTGCACAGTGCTTCCGAGGCTTTAAATCTTTACAGGAGCAGACAGCCTCTTTCTCCTGGAACAGCTGGTAGTTTTGAACTGCTGACCTTGAGATTAGCAGCCCGATTCGTAACCACTCCGCTACCAGAGCTCTGAGGCTATCTCAATATACCAAGCTTGGAAAGTGGATCCAAATGTGATTCAACGATAATGAGAAGGTGTAATCATTTCGTTTGTGAACATCAGTCACCCTCTGGTTAGAGAGTATTTAGCCCCAAACTCCAAAAATTCAAAAGTTTTCATTCTTTACAAGACATGGGATTCTGGATATCCTGGCTTTAGAGTTAAAA
Source organism: Chrysochloris asiatica (assembly GCF_000296735.1). Lineage (NCBI taxonomy): Eukaryota > Metazoa > Chordata > Mammalia > Afrosoricida > Chrysochloridae > Chrysochloris > Chrysochloris asiatica. Next base: position 2,541,933 of record NW_006408819.1, read on the forward strand.
GTTGAAATGTAGTTCCTTAAATACAATGGAACTTCAAAAAGACTGTGGAAAAATGGAATTGAAAGGTAACATTTTTCCATGAATTTTTTGAAAGCTCCTATAAACTTCTGATCTATGACTAAGAGGGGCCATTGCCTAGGTGCAATGGGCCTTACCACCTAGGAAATAAATAGTGCTTCCAAACAGTCTCTATTTTAAAAGAAAACAAATTTGAATTTGACACCAATCTCAGTAGAGAAGCAGTTCTAGACTGTGATACATAACTAAGAGAACTCAACTCACTTACTGTTAGTAAGTGCTGTTGAGTCATTTCTGACTCATAGTGACCCTGCACAGGGTTTCCAAGGAGTGGCTGGTAGACTTGAATTGCCCACCTAGCTGTTCAAACCAACCTTTCAGTCCAGTGCATTATCCTGGACTGAAGTGGTGTCACACCAGGACTCCTTTGAGGCTGGGGCATGCTGGGTAGTGTGTCCTTCTGTTGTGTGTAGGATCTCTATATGAGTAGGAACTGACTGAATTGCACCGAACAACAACAACAACAAAATCTTTATTTAGCTTATTGTTTTTGTTAAGTGCCGTCGAGTCAGTTCCGATCCATAGCGACCCTGCATAGGGTTTCCAAGGAGCAGCTGATGAGCTTGAACCACCAACCCTGTGGTTCAAACAACTTTGCAGTCCGGCGCATTAGCTCATAGCACCACACCAGTACCCCATATTTAGCTTGTTGTTGTTGTTAAGTGCCATCGCATTGGTTCCGACCCACCGACCTTGCAGCTCAAACGGCTTTGCAGTCTGGCGCATTAATCTACAGCGCCACACCAGGACTCCAACCCCTTCAAAACAGCTAAATACAGATATTGTTGTTAGGAGCAATCCAGTCAGTCATCTTGGCTCCCAGTGAGCAAGGTTGTATAATCTGTATATCTTAGGTTGCTAATGAGGCTTCCATCAATCCTGATACCATATTCTTCTTCATATAATCCAGCTTCTTGGATAATCTGCTCAGCATACAGACTGAATAAGTATGGTGAAAGGATACAACCCTGAGCCACACCTATGCTGATTTAAAACCATTCAATTTCCTCTAATGTGTTCAAATGAATGCCTCTTGGTCTGTGTACAGGTTCTTCATGAGCACAATTAAGTGTTCTGGAATTCCCATTCTTTGCAAAGTTATTCATAGTTTGTTAAGACTCACACAGTTGAATTCCTTTATATAGTCAAAAAGCACAAAGAAACATCTTTCTGGTGTTCTCTGATGTTAGCCAAGATACATTTGACATCAGTAATGACATCCTTCATTCCATATCTGCTTCTGAATCCAACTTGAGCTTCTGGTAGTTCCCTGTTGATGCACTGCTATAACGGTTTTTGAATTATCTTCAGCAAAATTTTTCTTTCTTATGATATTAATGGTATTGTTGATGATTTCCCCTTTCCATTGGATTACCTTTCTTTGGAGTGGGAACAGATATGGATCTCTTCCAATTGGTTGGCCAGGTGGCAGTCTTCCAAATTTTGGCATAGATGAATGAGCACCTGTGGTGCTGCATCAGCTTGTTGAAATATTTCAATTTTTATTAGTCAATTCCTGGAGTCTTGTATTTTGTCAATGCTTTTCAGTGCAGTCTGGACTTCATCCTTCAATACCATCAGTTCTTGATCATATGGTACTTCTTAAATGATTGAATATCAACCAGTTTTTTATGGCATAGTGACTCTGTGTTCTCTATCTTCTTTTAATGCTTCCTGCATCATTCAATATTCTGCCGGTAGAATCCTTCAAAATTGTAACTCAAGGCTTGATTTTTTTTCTTCAGTTCTTTCCATTTGAGGAATGTAAGCAGGTTCTTCCCTTTTGGTTTTGTACATTTCATTATAAGATCTGACTCCGACTTCTTGAGCTGCTCCTTGAAAATCTTTTCTTCAGTTGTTTTACTTAATCATTTCTTCTAACTGCTTTAGTTTCTCTATATTTATGAACAAGTTTCAGAGTCTCTTCTGACATCCATTTGTTCTGATGCCATCCAACTGTTCTGGTTATCAGTCCTGAGATGGTCTCTATATTTAGGTGGGATATGTTCAGGTCCTATTTTGGCACTCATGGACTTGTTTTAACCATTTTCAGCTTCACCCTGAATTTGCATATGAGCAATGAATGGTCTGTTTCAATATCCCTGGACTTGGTTTGGTTGATACTATTGGGCTTCTGTATCATCTCTTCCTATAGATATAGTCAATCTGATTCCTATGTATCTCATCTGTTGAGGTTCCAGTGTACAGTCACTAAGTGTTTTTAAAAGATATCTGCAACGAATAAGTCGCTGGTCATGCAAAATTCTAACATGCGATCTCCACCATCATTTCTATCACCAAGGCCATATTTTCCAATTGTGGAACCTTCCTCTTTGCTTTCAACTTTTACCTTCCAATTACTAGTAACTATTAAAAAGGATATACATTTTAATATTCATGTGCCTACAGGAAAGCCCAGTTAATACCACTATTATTCAAATTTACACATCAACCACTAAAGCCAGTGAAGATGAAATAGAAGAATTCTACCAACTTCTTCACTCTGATATTGATCAAACATGTAATCAAGATGTATTGATCATTACCAGTGATTGGAATGCAAAGGTTGGGAGCAAAGAGGAGGGATCAGTTGGAAAATATGGCCTTGGTGATAGACATGATGCTGGAGATCGCATGATAGAATTCTGCAAAACCAATGATTTGTTCATTTCAAATACCTTCTTTAGACAGCATAACAGACGAGTATACACATGGACCTCACCAGATGGAATACATAGAAATCAAATTGACTACATCTGCG
>NW_006408819.1:2546886-2548556 GCF_000296735.1 Chrysochloris asiatica
GACTTGATGGCACCTAACAACAAAACCAATGCATACTGACCACATGTTGGCTCAATTTCAGACTGAAGAAGTTGGTAAAATTCTTCAATTTCATCATCTTGGATGTGCAAATTTGAATAATAGTGGTAATAACTGGTCTTCCATGTAAGCATATGGATATTATCCCTATTACAGGTAGCATTATATTTCAAGATACATCTTGAAATGCTCTTTTTAACGACGAATGCAACATTTCTCTTCCACTTCTATTTCCTGGGATAGTAAACCATATGATCATCTGATTCAAAGTGGACAGTATCTGTCCATTTCAGGTCATTGCTTTTTGTTGTTAAGTGCCACTGAGGTGGTTACAATTCACAGTGACCCTGCACAGGGTTTCAGAGGAGTGTCTAGTGGGTTTTAACTGATGACCTTGTAGTTAGCACTCTTTTTCGTACAGCTCCACATCAGGATATAAATTTTTATGAGTTTCATTGCAATTTTGCTGACTTCCAATTTTCTTAGATTCCTACACTGTACATCCCATGTTCTGATTATTAATGGATGTCTGCTGCTGTTTCTTCTCATTTTGAGTTGTGCCCTATCAGCAAGTGAGGATTCCAAAAGCTTAACTCCACCCACACCATTAAGGTAAACAGTACTTTGAGACGGCAGCTCTTTCCAAGTTGTATTTTGAGTGCCTTCCAACTTGAGAGTTCATCCTCTGGTACTATACCAGACAATGTTCTGCTGCTATTCCCAACATTTCCAGTGGATAACCATTCAGAAGTGGTCTGCCTCTCTTTCTTCCCAGTGTTAGCCTGAAGCTACGCTGAAACTTGTCCAAGAAGGGTGACTCTGCAGGTATTTAAAATACTAGTGGCATAAATTCCAGCATCACAGCAAGTTGCCACATTACAACACACTGAGAGATGAGTGATGGTTGCAAAAAGATAGCATTTTTGAATAAACCAGATTTTCAAAGTCATGATATGCTATCTTGTGTCTATCTTAAAATGCAAGACAACTAGCCTTTATGGGCCTTCTCTCTCTCTGACACACACAGACTCCCTTTTTCTCCCTAGCACTTACCACTTTCAGACAACGATCTGATGTTGTTGTCTACCTCCCAGACGCACGCACTAGAATCTAAACTCCATGAGGGCAGGGATCCCAAACTGTTTTAGTCACTGTTGCATTTCCAGCTAAATGAATGAAAAGATTGGGCAAGAAAAACTTGTTTTTTCAATATTCATTTAAGACATGCATTCATCTAAGCTTTACGTAAATATGTATAACATACCTTTGGCTAATCAGGATTTTGAAGGCTGCTTTGAAACTACACCAAAAAGAACTTGATCAATAATATTGTGTGTTCTACACTCTTTTCAGGTAGCAAACATTTCAAATCAAGGTACAAATTCTCTTAATCACACCCTCTCTCCACACTGAGAAACTGTCTTTTCCTTTTTGTTGGATATGAAAAACATGATCCCACAAGCTGCTTGGAAACATAACTATAAAACTTTCAAAACAAAGGTAGGCCATTTTAACTCCATTTAAATTTTTTTTAAAAAAGGGAGAACAAACAAGATGGCGGATCGGGTGGATGTGCAGTAAAGAGCTCTGCCAACAACAACACAGAATACCCGACCAAGCAGGCTCAGGGGATGGTCCCAGAACTCTGAACC
>NW_006408819.1:2551731-2552446 GCF_000296735.1 Chrysochloris asiatica
AAAAAAAAAAAAAAAAGCTAAAAGTAGACTTAGATAATAATTTCTACCTCTCACAGGCCTTTGCAAGCCAAACTTAAGCACCCAGGGAGCTCTACAAGAACTTTCCCACTGCCTTGCTCTGTGGTAGGTGAGGTCATTGACCCTTCTTGAGTAAGTTGTACTTCTGAAACAACTTGTGTCCGAACCTTCCAGTGACAAAATGTATGTGGGCCTTCTCCTTTGATTTTACTTGAATGTGACAACACTTTGGATTGATATTGAGATCACAGTCAAGGCTGGTCTTTCTCTGGAGGCTACTTTGACAGCTGTGGAAACCTACAAGAAGTTACAAACAGTAGCCAAGCTCTTTCTAAAGTCCTTCCTCAGAATTCTGTTTTGAAAAACATGCCAATTACTCAGAGCAGTGGTGCTCAGTAGTATGAGACTCAATGCTCCCTTCACTACAAAACACATTTTTGTAAAGCCCCCTGCACTATCCTCAGATGAAAGCCCCCCAAATCTATAAAATTTAACTCCAGTAAAAAAGGAGAAATAAAAGGTATTGTTTACACTAAAATCACTTATTTTTCAATAGTAAAGATGATCCCTCACCCCATTTTCCAATTTATTCTGACTCTTTGCATAAAGGAGCTCTGGTAGCGTAGTGCTTACAAATCGGGCTGCTAATCTCAAGGTCATCAGTTTGAAACTACCAGCTGCTCCGTGGAAGAAAGAT
>NW_006408819.1:2553616-2555954 GCF_000296735.1 Chrysochloris asiatica
TGCCGTGGAGTCGGTTCCGACTCCTAGCGACCCTGTACCCTGTACAGGGTTTCTGAGGCTGTAAATCTTTACGGGAGCAGAAAGCCTCATCTTTCTCCTATGGAACAGCTGGTAGTTTCGAACTGCTGACCTTGCGGTTCACAGCCCGATTCGTAACCACTATGCTACCAGAGCTCCTTTGCAGTGCCACATAGATAGTACTAAAATGAATGGGCCTGGCTATGTTCCAATGGAACTTTATGTAGGAAAATAGGTTATGGGCCAGCTTTGTCTTAGACTGTCTCCTGGTGTAAACTATGAAGATAACTTCTTCCCAGATGAACTTTCTTGCATCAAAGCAAATACTAATTGCATCTTCTTAAGCTCAGAGTTAACTCTGCTATTCATAGATAGCTATACCTTGTCAAAACGCCACTCTGTTCAGCTGCTGTGTCTTATAGCTGAAAAAAGGAAAGGACTGTATATACTGAACAATCTGGATTTCAAATCCCAGTCTTGTCGCTTAAAAAGAATAACTGAACAACCTCAGGCAAATGCCAGTCCTCTTGTCTGTAAAGTGGGCTTACCTACACCTCTGGGGCATGATAAGGAACATGTAAAATGCTAACGTAGCTTAATGGCATAACGTTGAATCATTCCAACCCAAAGTGACCCTTCAGAACAGAGTAGAGCTATCCCATAACATGCTAGGCTGCCATCTTTATGGAAATAGATCACCAGATCTTTTCTCCTGTGGAACTGCTAGTGACATAACAAAAACCCACAGCCAGTAAATCACTTGTGACTCATAGGTTCTCCGAGACTTTAAAGCTTTACAAAAGCACATGGTGTTGCGGTTAGCAGCCCAGAGCCTAACCCACAGAACCAACAGGGCTCCCGCCCAGTTTTCTTCCTCCTACTATTGGTGTTTTTGATGAACTCATACCAACAGGGCTCCCCAGTTTTCTTCCTCCTACTATTGGTGTTTTTGATGAACTCATAAGCCATTCCCTAGACTGGTGATAATACACTTGTCTGCATTTCCCATCTGATATCTGATGGACATGACTGTCTGCTCTTCTGCATAGTCATTTTCTAAGACGGTCAATCTAATCTTGACAAGGCTCTATAGAGCTGTGAAGCAATCTACCTTCAAAGTATGCCTGCTTCATATTGTTAAGTGCTATTGCAACGGTTCCAACCCATAGTGACACTCTCTGGGGTTTCTGAAGAGCGGCTGGTGAGTTTGAACCACCAACCTTGCTTACCCTACTGCCATTCAAAACCAAAGGAAAACACTTTTATTTTCCTTTGAAAAGCCTAGGGGAATTTTCTGTGCAATCTAACACAGAGACCATTCTTTCTTGCCTTCGAGAAATCTGACAGAAGTTTCCTGGAGTTAATTTAATTTTTTAATGTCCAAACAGTAACCCCTGAGAAACATGCAACAGACATGTATTAGGGCTTCTCCATTTGTCTTGTCCACTTTGAATCTAAGGTCTTTGGTCAGATGATTCTTCTCTGGACATTATAAACTGTGTAATAACATTGACGTAGAAACTCATTTTTGTATCAATATGATAAAATTCATGTGAAAGATCACAATACACCTATGTCTACTGTAAAGATTGCAAAGACCTTTGGCTGAAAACAACACAATTCAGACCAGTGATGTCAGGAATAATTTGTTTTCCTGGAGATGGGCTGACTCATTAACCTTGTTACAGGCAGACCATGTTTTATTGAGCTTTGCTTTACTGTGGTATGCAGATACTGTTTTTTTTTTTTTTGGAAAACTGAAGATTTGTGGTAATTCCACCACTCATCTATCAGTTTGTCGTACTGTGGTGGCTTATGAGTTGCTGTGGTTCTGGAAGCTATGCCACCGGTATTTTAACTACCAGCAGGGTCACCCATGGAGGGCAGGTTTCAGATGAGCTTCCAGACGAAGACAGGCTAGGAAGAAGGAGTGACAAACTGCTTCTGAATATTTACTCACTGAAAACCTTATGAATAGCAAAGAAACAATGCCAGATATAGTGCCGGAAAATGAGCCCCTCAGGTTGGAAGGCACTCAAAATGCGACGGGGGAAGAGCTGCCTCCTCAAAGTACAGTTGAATGTGATGACATGAATGGAGTAAAGCCCATGGGAGTAAAGCCCGCAGGACCTTCATTTGCTGATGGGGCGCAACTCAAAATGAAGAGAAACAGCTGTACACATCCACTGAAAATTGGAACATAGAATGTACTAAGTATGAATCTAGGAAAATTAGAAATGGTCAAAAGTGAAAGGGAGCACATAAAAATCGATATCTTAGGCATCAGTGAGCTGAAATGGACTGGTATTGGCCATTTTGA
>NW_006408819.1:2557003-2557520 GCF_000296735.1 Chrysochloris asiatica
AGTCACTGTACCAAAAGGAAATGGTTGATGTTCTACCGTTTCAAGAGGTAGCATATGATCCAGAGCCAGTGATACTGAAGGAGGAAGTCCAAGGTGCGTTGAAAGAATTGGCACAGAACAAGGCACCAGGAGTTGACGGGATCAAATCTGAAATCTTTCAAGAAAGTGAGGCAGCACAGGAGGCACTCACTCATCCATGCTAAGAAATATGGAAGAGAATTATCTGGCTGACTGATTGGAAGAGATCCGTATTTGTGCCTATTCCAAACAGAGGTGACCCAACGGAATGCAGAAATCATCGGACAATATATTTGAAATCCCATGCGAGTAAAGTTTTACTAAAGGTAATACAGAAACGGCTGCAAGCACACATTGACAGAGAACTTCCAGAGGTTCAAGCAGGATTCTGAAGAGGACGCGGAATGAGGGATATCATTGCTGATGTCCGATGGATCTTGGCTGAAAGCAGAGAATACCAGAAAGATGTTTACCTGTGCTTTGTTGACTATGCAAATGC
>NW_006408819.1:2558195-2567762 GCF_000296735.1 Chrysochloris asiatica
GTTGGAGGAGAATATTGAAAGTGTCACGGGCTGCCAGAAGAACCAATAGATCCGTTTTGGAAGCAGTGCAGCCAGAGTGCTCCTTGGAGGTCAGGATGGCCAAACTTCGTCTCTCATACTTCGGACATGTTGTCAGGAGGGACCAGTTGCTGGAGAAGGATATCATGTTTGGTAAGGTGGAGGGTCAGTGAAAAAGAGGAAGACACCCCCCACCCCACCCCAGCGAGATGGATTTGCAAAGTAGCAGCATCAATGGGCTCAATGTGGCAACAATTGTGATGTTGGCCCAGGATCAGGGAGTGTTTCATTCTGTTGTCATTGGGTCGTTATGAGTCAGTACTGACTCAATGGCACTTAACAACAACAACAACAACAGAGTCATTTTTCTAATGGCATGCATTCACTTCTTGGCCCTGTGTCAAATTTTGGTCAGTCTCACAATATTTGAATCTTTTCCATCATGCTACTGCCCACCTAAAGGAGCTCTGGTAGTGTAGTGGTTACGAATCGGGCTGAGAACCTTAAGGTCAGCAGTTCTAAACTACCAGCTGCTCTGAAGAAAGATGAGGCTTTCTGCTCCCGTCAAGATTTACAGCCTCGGAAACCCTGTACAGGGTCGCTATGAGTTGGAACTGACTCAATGGCACATAACAACAACTGCCCACCTAATAGTCCCATGTCAACACAGCTTTCATATGTGCACTGGGAAACCAACATATGCACGTGCCTTGCTTTATTGTGGTGGTGTGGAATTGAACCCACAAACATCTCTGAGGCATGCCTGTACTTGGTAACCTCATGACTGTTAACATATTTTAAAGACAGCTTTAGGGGCATGAACTGCTGTTATGAAACTAGATTAGTATCACCACTTTCAAAATGTTTCATGTGCTAAAATCAGTATGGAATAGGAATTATTACTTAGAAAAGTCAACTACCATCAATTTCATTTAAAAAAAATGTGTATTACCCAGTAATGGTATTACATACAGTTAATCAGATCATTCAATTCACCAATGGATTTTTTAACAGCTAAATGCCTGTCAGTAAACAGAATTTTAAAATAGGAACAAACTCAAGTTCCAATCCATTGGTGAATTCCAAGTTAATGAACCCAGATGATCTGCTCCATGACAATACTATATTTTGTTCGCCTTTTTCTCCTACAAGAACTATACCCCAGAAATACATTTAACAATTTTAAGTTAAATGTAACTTCTTAAACATTTAAATCGTAATTATTGAAATAAGAATAAAGATGTGATCCAGTTGGCTGATTGTGTTGTTTAGTTCCTCTGTCTTTGTCGAGTTTCTTTCTGGTTGTTCTATCCATTTTTGAAAGTGTTGTATTAAAATCGCCCACTATTATTATAGATTTGTCTATTTCTTTCTTCAAATCTATTAGAGCTTGCTGTATATATTTTGGAGCTCTTTCATTGGGAGCATAGATATTTATTATGGTTATGTCATCTTTTTCAATTGACCCTTTAATTATGAGATAATGTCCATCTTTATCTATTATGCTGGTTTTTGCCTTAAAGTTTATTTTATCAGAGATTAGTATTGCTACTCATGCTTGTTTTTACTGCAGTTAACTTGGTATATTTTTTTCTACCCTTTAACTTTTAGTCTGTTTTTTGACTTTGTGTGTAATGTGTGTCTCTTGCAGACAGCAACATTGAAGGGTCTTGTTTTCTTATCCATTCTGGCCCCCTCCATCTCTCAACTGGTACATTTAATCCATTGATATTCAGTGTAATTATCTATTGGTATGGATTAATTGCTGTCATTATGTTTGTTTGCGTGTTTGTTTTGTGGTGCTGCTGGTTTCTTTGTTCTGCATGTCTTCCTGTGCTGAGTTCATGTTTTCTTGTGTTCTTTCTTGTCAGTTTTCTCATAGTTTTAATGTTTCCATGTTCTTCTTGGATTTTCTTTTTTTTTTTTTTTGGTATGTTGTGAACTGTTAATAACCTGGGGACACCTGAGCCCATGGACAAGGACATAGACACAGAGGGCTAGAGCTGAGAGTGAAGCATCCAGCTGATATGAAGTGAGGGGAGACTCACAAGAATGCCCAAACTTGCAGATAGTACCAATCTGACCTAGCTTCAATGGCTTGATGATCAGAACTTGACTAAAGGAAGATTAAAAAAAAAAAAACAATTTTTGATAAAGGAACGAGGGATAAATTGCTACAATTTGATGAACTCCATGATATACTCATGGAGGTAGTAGCTCTAAATACAAACAGAGAGGGAAAAAGTCTTCACATCAAGTATCAATGCTATCCCTTCTGTTCACAGGGTATAAAGGGATGGGCAACTTAGACATTGGCTACCTAATATGAGGAGGTGATAAAGGCACGAAGTGACTGGCTTACAAGGTTTCAAGGGGGAAGTTTAGTTTCAGAGTGTGGGGGATAGAAAGAGTCCCCACTGAATAGTTTTCATCTTGTTTAGATGTTGTTGTTGTTGTTAAGTGCCGTCGAGTCGGTTCCGACCCATAGCGACCCTGTACAGGGTTTCCGAGGGTATAAATCTTTACGGGAGTAGAAAGCCTCATCTTTCTCCCGTGGAGCGGCTGGTAGTTTCGAACCGCTGACCTTAAGGTTCAGAGCCCGATTCGTAACCACTACGCTACCAGAGCTCTGGGTCTGGTAAAAAGAGATGGGGATACGATTCTTATGATTCAATAGTGAGCAACTGTTATCATGACTAATTGCAACTGTCACAATTGTAAAGGTAGAAGTTTTGTAACAAAAAAGAGGGTAGTAGTTAATCTTACAGTCTAGAATCAGAGGATCCTAGGATCATCAAGGGAGAATAGCACAAGCAGAATGTGGGACCTTATACAGAGAAGCAGGGACACCACAGATGGAGGCAGAGATGGGAATGTGGAGAGATAGAGCAGCTGAAGACTCTAGATTCATGGAAAGAGAGGGACTGAGTGCTGACAGCCAGGAGGCAGACTTGCAGAATGTACTCTTTGGTAGTTTAAATTATTATATATTCCTGAGTGTTAAATAAAAAAAGTTTTTAAAAAAGAGCTAAAATGAATAGAGAGGAATACTGTTAACTGATGGTACATGGAGGGGATTATAATCATTGTAATGAAACAAGGTATATGATTTGTTGAACGTAAAATTGATGATCTGCCCTGTAAACTTTCACTCAAGCCACAATAAAAACATCAAAATAAATATTTCATCTAAAAAAACCTAAAGAATAAAGATGTGTAAATAGTCACACAGCTGAAATAATAAAGGTGCCAGTTGTAAACATCTCCCTGCCTTCCAAGAACCCTCTCAGTTTGGTGCTAAGTAACTCCAGAGGTTAGGCTTGGGGTTGAGGATTACTGACAGGGTCCCTCAAATACAATTTATGCAAGGGGGAATCGAAGAGAAAGGAGCTAAGGAGTAGATGTGTGCAGTTTCTAGAAAAAGAATGGAGAAAAGGCTGGAGACGTGATCACCTGCCAATGAACCAATTCTTCGGACACTTTCACATGAAGGTAGGAGTAGGAGCTTTGCGGACACCTGGTTCGTGTTTACCTCCTTTAAGACACAGTACGTTTTTCTTGATCCCTATCTGGTGTGGTGCTATAAGATAAGTACACTGGGCAGATAACCACAAGGTCAGCAGTTCAAACCCACCAGCTGCTCCTTGGAAATCCTACACTGGGTCACTATGAGTCAGAATTGACTTAAGGGTACTTAACAACAACTCTCACCCCATGTGCATACACACACGCACACCCTCTTCGATTCGCTCTACTTTGTATATATTTCTAATCCTTCTCTTCTCCCACGGAGGTCACTTGACTCAGTTTATCCATTGATACCTGGTGTCTCTCTGCAGGATCTGACCTTTCTATAAGCAAGGGTCATGACACCAGCACTGAGTATAGCTTGGGCACTTGATGTCTGGTAGAAATGAGTATTATATCACCCTCAAAAGCTTTCATGGCTTTGGAGAAGTCAGTCTTCCATCCATTGCAGTACTCCAATCCTCCTCCCTATGACTAATATTTTAGTTAACTTTTGTGTGTTGTTGAACTTGATAGAAATGAAGTCACTCGCTATACAGTCTTCTGCCCCTGCTTTTTCCTTTCAGCCATGTGGGGAGAGTCTTAAGTGAATACGTTCTGCTGGAGCACTCTTGTCTTCACTGCACATAGCAGTTCACTGTTCCACACTTTGTTCTCTCATTCTCCTCCTAGTGGTCATTTGAGCCCTTTCCAGGTTTTTGCTATCCCAGACAATGCTGCTGTCTTGCAAATGTCACCCAGCAGTGCACATGGACAAGCACTGCAGTGGTATGTGTATGCCAGATTTTCCTGTGCCTCTGTCTGGTCTAGCAACAACAGTATCAAGAATCAAACTATCGGGAAAGTCTGGCTTACAATGGTGACCTAGTCAGACAAGCCACACCATCCCTCTACACCAAAGAACCAAGAAAGCAAGTGAGATAGACACAGGTGATCATTCTGAAATCCTGAGCATCAAATGAACGGATAACTATTTAGAACAAGCATCAACTAGAAGAAGAAAACTGAGTAACAACAGCAAGCGAGGAGAGATACAGAGCAGAGCTGCCGTGCCAGTTGGCCCGGTAGGAAACAGTGATCCTGGGTGAGGAGCACTAGACTCTCCAACAGAACAGAGACACAGTGGAGATCAATCCTGAGTGAAGTAAGGTGAGCAGAACACGAACCCGATTTAAGGACGGCAGAACAAGAAGGCGGACGAGAGTTTCAGGGACCCAGGTGACCGCAGCGCAGGGAGGGAGTTAGACAGTAGGGAGAGAAGTACTCATCAGCATTGGTTCCTAATTGGGAAGGGTCTGTGAAGCAGTGGTTGGAGACAATCCCTTCCCACCCTGCACTGGTCAGGGCAGAGACCTGATAGCCGCTGCACTTGCCTGGGAGCCACACACCCGCACCAGAGACTAGCAGCTGGAGGAGTATGCTCTCCTTCCTTCCCAGCCCCATCCTCCTGGTGACTAGAAGTGTGACCCTTCCCACCATAACCCTCCTGGTGCCCAGTGGCACCCTTCTATAGGCCCCCTCCCTCCCTCAGTAGTCTGAAGTATAAGTTCACACACTGCCAGACAGTCAGCAGGGGGTACCTGCACCCAGTATATATTCCCCATGGCTTGGCCACCTGCCACTCCGCTCACCCTGCACCTGGTGGCACACACTCCTTAGGATCACACATTGCATGCCTCACTCCACCCCACTGGTCCAGGGGTTGGTAACAAGTGACCACTGTAACTCCACAATCCCAGTGGCCAGAGTTATGAACTTCTTTGGATAATGTGCCATGCACACACTGCTGCCCCAATCCTTAAGAGACCAGCAGTGCACATTCCCAAAGATCATGTGTTGCGTGCTTCATACCAACCCAGTGATTGGCAGGGCACAATCGCACTCCTTGCTGTCCCAATGCTCTGGAAACCAGCATCACACTCCCTTGGGCCACGCTTTATGCGCTCTCTGCCTCTGATCTGACAATTGGCCGTATGCATTTGCAACCAGGGACACACAATCCAGAAAAATGCATACTGCATGCCCAGTGCCATGACAATTGGGGACACATACTACCACTCACTTCCACATTGTTCCCTTGAGACAACACAACTATGTGCATGTCCACCCGGTCATCTACCCCCTCCCCTACCACCAAGTATGATTGAGTATACATTCACCCACTTCCACACCACTTTATCATTGATAGATGGTGGCCAACACCTTCTGCTGTTCCATCTGACCGGAAAACAGAGACCCATGCTCATGCTCCCAGAAGCTCCTCCACCCATCTGAAAACAGGTGGTGAGCTCCCCAGAGCTGCCAAACTAGCGACCAAAGTAGCATGCCTGCCCCATCTGCCCAGACATATACTAAAACAAAACAAAACAAAGCAAATTATTAAGCTTGACCTATGCTTAATAAAGAGGGAAGAAATCTTTACAGCGAGGTTCATTCCCACCACCTCGGTACACAGTGTTGACAGGGATGGGCAACTTAAGACATTGGCTACCCAAAACAGAGGTGCTTCAAAGGCAAGAAGTGACTGGCTTACAAACTTTCAAGAGGGAACCTAGATCCAGAAGGCACAGAGGAAGGTAGACTCTTCACTGAGTGGTTTTCAAACTGTCTGGGTGGGGCTGGTGAAAAGAGATGGGAATAAGACACTTGTGGTTCAACAGTGAATAATTGCTAATTGAGGGTCAGAAATGTAAAGGTAGACTTTTGTTAAAAAAAAAAGGAGGGGAGTGGCTGATCTTGCAGTCCAGGAGCAGAGGACCCTGGGACCATCAAGGGAGAAGAGCGGAATGCGGAACCCTACCCAGAGAAGCAGATGGAGGCAGAGACGATGATATGGAGAGATGGAGCAGCTGGGAACTCTAGACCCAGAAAGGGAGAGGGGTTGTGTGCTGATGGGGTCGAGGCGGCGGGGGCAGGCTTTCAGGGTATACCCTTTGGTTGGTTGATGATGCATGGAGGGGATTGTAACCATGGCAATGTAACGATATATGGTAGGATAAATGTAAAGCTAAAGTTCTCCCATATAAACTATCACATAATTCACAATAAAACATTAAAAAAAAACCCGAACAACAGTAAGTGACCAAGACATAACCAAGCTTTCCTAGATCAAAGACAAAGAAAAAATCCTAAGAGCAGCTAAGGAAAAATGAGATGTAACCAACAAATGAACACAAATAAGACTAAGCTCTGATTGGCTTGACTAGAGGAAGATAAAGACGTTTGATAAAGGAAACAAGTGTAAATTGCTAGTTTGATAAACTTGACCTATATTTATGGACGTAGTAGCTCAAATACCAGCCAAGAGGGAAGGAGTCTTCTCATCAAGGGTCAAGCCTGTCCCTTCAGTACACAGGGTTGATAGGGACGGGCAACTTAGACACTGGCTACCTAAAAGGGTGGGGGGGGCACTAAAAAGGCACGAAGTGACTAGTTTACAAGTTTTCAAGAGGGAGTTTAGTTTCAGAGTGTGTGGAGGAAGGTAGAATTCCCAATAGTCCCCAATGAATCGTTTTTATCTTGTCTAGATGGGTCTAGTGAAAGGAGATGGGGATAGGATTCTTTTGATTCAATAGTAATAATTGTTATCATGACTAACTGTGATTGTCACAGAAGTTGTGTAACATAAAAGGGGAAATAGTTAATCTTACATTCCAGGAACAGAGGGCCCTAGGACTATCAAGGGAGAAGAGCATGAGTGGAACATGGGAGCCTAACCAGAGAAGCAGAGACACCAGAGATGGAGACAGAGGTGATGGAGAGATTGAGCAGCTGAGGACTCATGGAAAGAGAAAGGTTGTGTGCTGGTGTCCAGGAGGCAGGCTTGCGAAATGTGCCCTCTGGTTGTTTAAACAATTGTATATTCCTGAGTGTTTTTGTGTACATTAAAAAAAAAAAAAAAGAGGGAACAGAAGCAAATACTGTTAACAGATGGTGCATGCAGGGGATTGTAATCATTGCAATGAAACAAAATTCGATAGGATGAAAGCAAAACTGATGTTCTACCATGTAAACTATCACTCAATTCACAATAAAAACTTTGGAAAACAGGGAACAAGAGACATCAATCTCTAAATGACAACAATTGTCAAACAAAAAGAGGGGAAAAGGGTGTAGTTACAGAACTGTCATATGGCAGTTACTGTGGTATGAAGATACAACAGATTATTTAAAACTTAGAAAGAAAGAGGTAAATTTCAGGGTAACCACAAAATAATAAACCATTCATCGAAAGCGAAAAGGAAGAACCATGAACATTCAGCACGCACAAAATCAACAACAATGAAAAGAAACAAAAAGAAAACCCAGAAACAAAAGTAACTCAGCACAGAAAAGCAAGCAGAACAAAAGACAAAAACAACACTACAAACACATATGAAAACACAGCAAGATCACAGCAGTTACTTCACATTTATAAATAATCACAATGAACATAAATGCAAAACGTCAAGAGACAGAGTAACAGGATGGATTTAAAAAATACACAGCCCATCAAAACAATGTCTATAAGAGACAAACCACAGACACAAAAATATGTACACGCTGAAAAGAACAACAACCCTAAACAAAAATAAGCAAATAGGAAGCAAATATGAGCACAAGTGACAATATTTAACTCTGGTAAAAGAGACAATAAGGCAAAACCCACCACAAAAGACAAGGAAGGGCATGATAGAATGATTAAAAGATTAACTCATCAAAAGGACATAGCAATAACAAACATTTTTCTTTTGGTTTTATTGTGAGATAAAGTTTACATGGGAGAACACTGAAACACTCAAGAATATATAATCAGTTAAACAACCAAAGGGCACATTCTGCAAGCCTGCCTCCTAGCCGCTAGCCTTTCTCTTTCCATGTTCATAGCTTGTCAGAAGCCACATACTCGAAAGCCTTTGCAAAGTCAATAAAACACAAGTAAACATCTTTCTGGTATTCTCTGCTTTTAGCCAAGATCCATCTGATATTAACAATGATATCCCTCATTCCACGTCCTCATCTGATTCTGGCTTGAACCTCTGGAAGTTCTCTGTCAACATATGGTTGCAGCCATTTTTGTATCATCTTTAGCAAAAGTTTACTTGCATGAGATATTAATGATATTATCTGATGAATTCTGTATTCTGTTAAGTCACCTCTCTTTGGAATGGGCACAAATACGGATCTCTTCCAGTCAGGTGGCCAGGTTGCTTGCTTCCAAATTTCTTGACATAGATGAGTGAGTGCCTCCAGTGCTACATTATTTTGTTGAAATATTTCAGTTTGTATTCCATCTATTCCCAGTGCCTTGTTCTTTGCCAATGCCTTCAATGAAACTTGGACTTCTTCCTTCAGGATCATTGGCTCTTTAAGTGATTGAACATCGACCATTTCTTTTTTATATAGTGACTTACATCTTCTTTTGATACTTTCTGCATCATTCAATATTTTGCCCAAATAATCCTTCAATAGTTCAAGTTGAGGCTTGAATTTTCCATTCAGTTCCCTCAGCTTGAGAAATGCTGAGAATGTTTAATCCTTATGGTTTTCTAATTCCAGGTCTTTGCACATTTCATTATAATATTTGACTCTGTCTTATCAAGCTGACCTTTGGAATTTTCTATTCAGTTCTTTTATCATCTCATTTCTTTCATTTGCTTTAGTATCTCGACATTGTAGAGCAAGTTTCAGAATCTCTTCTGACATCCATTTTGGTCTTTTCCTTCTTTCTTGTCTCCTTAATGACCTTTTGCTTTCTTCCTGTATGATGTTCTGATGTTCTTGATGTCCCACAACTCTTCTGGTTGCAGCATATCTGTTCTTGAGATGATCTCTAAATTCAGGTAGGATATGTTCAAGGGAATATTTTGCTCTTATGGGCTTGTTTTCATTTTCTTCAGCTTCAGCCTGAACTTGCATATGAGCAATCGATGGTCTGTTCCACAGTCTTCCCTTGGCCTTGTTTTAGCTTTTCCACCATCTCTTTCCACAGATGTAGTCAATTTGATTTTTGTGTATTCCATCTGGTGAGGTCCATGTGTA
>NW_006408819.1:2568749-2570536 GCF_000296735.1 Chrysochloris asiatica
TGTCTGTGATAGGAAAATATAAATACGTGTACAATGAACAGCAGTTAATACCACTATTATTCAAATTTATGCACCAGCCACTAAAGCCAGTGATGATTAAACCAAACAATTCTACCAACTTTTTCAGTCTGAACAGATCAAACATTCAATCAAGATGCAATGGTAATTACTGGTGACTGGAATATAAATGTTGTAAATAAGGAGGAAGAATCAGTAGTTTGAAAATATGGCCTTGATGACAGAAATGATGCTGGAGATCACATGACAGAAATTTGCAAGATTAATAACTTATTCACTGTAAATATCTTTTTTTCTATAACATAAATGGCGACCACATGCAGTCCTGATGTGGCTCTGTAGGATAAGCATTAGACTTATCACAAGGTCAGTGATTCAAATTCACCACAAGGCTGGCAGTTCAAGCTCATCAGCTGCTCCTTAGAAACCCTACACAGGGTCGCTATGAGTTAGACCTGACTCAACAGCACTTAACAACAACAACAACATATCCCACATGGATTTAGAGACCATTTCAAGAACAGGTTTGATGCACTAGACACTAAAGATAGAACACCAGATGAGTTATGGAATGACATCCAAAACATCGTACATAAGGAAAGCAAAAGTTCATTAAAAAGACAAGAGAGACCAAAGTGGATGTCAGAAGAGATTCTGAAACTTGCTCTTGAGCATAGAGAAGCTAGAGCAAATAGAAGAAATGATGAAGTAGCACAGCTGAAAAGAAAATGTCAGATCAGCTTGATATGATAGGAAATGAAAAGATCAGCTTGACAAGACAAAGTCAAACATCATAATGAAATGTGCAAAATACTGGAGTTAGAAAACCAAAAGGGAACAACACGCTCAGCATTTATCCAGTTGACAGAATTGAAAAATAATCAAGCCTCAGATTGCAATATTGAAAGATTCTATACGCAAAGTATTGCATGATGCAGAAAGCATCAAAAGAAGATGGAAGGAATACACAGTCGCTGTACTGAAAAGAAATGGTCCACATTGAACAATTACAAAAGGTACCATAAGATCAAGATCATATGAAGACTGAGATCATATGAAGGAAGAAGTCCAAGCTACACTGAAGACACTGGTGAACAACACCAGGAAATGACAAAATAGAAATTGAAGTGTTTCAAAAACTGACGTAGTGTTGGAGATGCTCACTCATGTATATCAAGAAATTTGGAAGAAAGCTACTTGGCCAAGGGACTAGAAGAGATCCATATTTGTGCTCATTTCAAACAAAGGAGACCCAACGGAATGTGAAAATCCTTTGATACCATGATTATTATCACATGCAAGTAAAATTGTGTTGAAGATAATTAACAAACAGTTGCAGCAGTACATCAACTGAGACCAGTCCAAAATTCCGCCAAATTCAGAAAAGGATGTAGAATGAGGGATATAATTGCTGACATTAGATGGACCTTGCCTGAAAGCAGAGAATACCAAAAAGATGTCTACTTTTTCTTTACTGACATTTGATTGCGTGGATCATAACAAACTAGGGACAACAATGCAAAGAATGGAAATTCCAGAACACTTAACTGTGCTCCTGCAAAACTTGTACATATACGAAGAAGTGTTCGAACAGAACAAGGGGATACTGAATGGTTTAAATTCAAGAAAGGTGTGGGCTAGAGTTGTATCCTTTTACCATACTTATTCAATCTGGAGTACTGGTGTGGCACCATGGGCTAATGCGTCAGACTGCAAAGTCATTTGAACTGCAAGGTCTGTGGTTCAAGCTCACCAGCTGCTCCTTGGAA
>NW_006408819.1:2572771-2573994 GCF_000296735.1 Chrysochloris asiatica
TGTTGTTATGTGCCATTGAGTCGGCTCATATGTTTCAGTTGACAATTTTGTATGGCCCGTGAATGCCATCAATTTTTGCAGAAAAAAGGTTCCCCACCTCTGCTCTACACTAACAAAGAGAACTCTAACAAGGAAATCAGAAAACAACCACAACCACAACCACAACAAAACCACCCTCAAAAAGACAAAATCGTTCTTCTTGTTAAGTGCTGGGGAGTCCGTTCTGACTCATAGCAACCCAGTATAGGGTTTCCAAGGAGCAGCTGGTGGCTTTAAACCGCCGACCTTGTGGTTAGCAGCTCATTGCTTATCCTACAGCACCACAACAGGACTCCAAAAGACAAAATACTTAGGAATAAATTGAACTCGAGATGTAAAAGACTTAGACAAAGACAACTACACAACATTACCTGAAAAAACAAACAAGAGAGACCTACATATATGGAAAAACATATCATGCTCATGAATACTCCAATGCTATAGGGCCAATTCCGACTCCCAGTGACCATCTACGACAGAGAAGAATTGCTCCCTAGGGTTTCTGAAGCTGTAAGTCTTAACAGAAGCAGACTGCCTCATTGTTTTCCTGTCAACTGGCTGGTGGGTTTGAACCACTGACCTTTCAGTCATCAGCCCAATGTTCACGGTTAGGAAAGTTTAACACTGTGGAAATGTCAATACTATCCAAAATGACCTACAAATATAATGCAATCCCAATCCAAGTTCCAACATTTTACAATGTAATGGAAAAACCAATCAACCACTTAATACGGAAAAGAACAAGGTCCCGGGGAAGCAAAGCATGATTAAAGAAGAGGAGCAAGGTAGAAGGCCTCAGGCTCCTCAATCTCATGATAATCAAACGGCTTGGGACTGCTCTGACAGGGGTCACAAAACAAAGTCCTGGACAGAGTGGGTGAAAAATACAGAATAAAGTTCACAGTCATCAAAATGATTATAGACTTATTAGTCTGATAGAGACTGGTGGATCCCCCAAGACTAAAGACCCTTAGACACCCTTCAAACCTGAAAGTGAGCCCCACCCCAACCCTCAGGGATCACCTTATAGTCAAATTAAAAACCAATAAACTGAGTAACAATACTGGTGCAGAGCACAGTCCTCCAAGCAGTCAAACATTGTTGTCATGTGCTGTGGAGTCGGTTCCGACTCATAGCGACCCTGCACAGGGTTTCCGAGGCTGTTAATCTTTACGGGAGCAGAA
>NW_006408819.1:2574582-2586184 GCF_000296735.1 Chrysochloris asiatica
CAGTGCCTGGAGGACATTATGCTAGGTAAAGTAGAGGGGCAGCAAAAAAGGAGGGAGACCCCAATGAGCTGGATTGGCACTGTTGCTTCAGCAATGGGCTCAAGTGTAACAGCGACTTTGAGGTTGCAGCAGGATGGGGCAGGGTTTCGTTCTGTTGCGCATAAAGTCGCTATGAGTTGGAACAGATTCGACAGCACCGAACAACAACATCACTATCTCCATTTGACAAACAACAAACCCAAGGAACAAACCCTGTCAACCTAGCACTCTAACCACTCCAATTATCTAATTGTTGTTGTTAAGTGCTGTCTAGTTGGTTCAGACACACAGCAACCCTGTATACGGTTTCCAAGGAGTGGCTGGTGAGTTTGGGTTGTCAACCTTGCAGTTCAAACCAACCTTGTGGTCAAGTGCTTATCCTAAAGCGTCACAGATGATCAAATAAATATGAGGAGATTGTGCCTCCTGCTTGCACAGTTGACTTGTTTTTTCAGTTTTTAGGTTGGTTTATTTTTATTTATTATTTTTTTCTTTTTCTTTTTTTAATTTATGGTTGTTTTTTTTTAAAGTTTCATCTCTATGTAACAAAATCTGATGACTGCAAAGGATAATCTCAGCCTTGTTTTAAGCTCCACCTATACTGTAGCATAAGGAGCGCTGGTAGCGTAGTGGATCGATTACATGCTGAGCTGCTAACCACATGATCAGTGGTTTGAATCTACTAGCCAATGTGTGGGAGAAAGATGAGGCTTTCTGCTCCCATAAAGATTTATAGCCTCAGAAACCCTAAACAGGGTCACTATGAGTCGGACCTGAGTCCACGGCACATAACCACCACCATTGTACTGTAGCATAGGGTCCTGGTGAGGCGCAGTGGGTTAATATGCTGGACTGCAAGGCTGGTTTGAACTGCAAGGTCAACAGTTCAAGCTTACCAGCCGCTCCTCAGAAATCCTACACAGGGTCACTATGGGTAGGAACTGACTTGACGGCACTTAACAACAACAGGATACTGTAGCATGTATCAAGTCTACACACTCATTGGGCAAATCTGTTACAAAAGACCTCTTTAAAGCATTAAAAAGCAAAGATGTCAGTTTGAGGACTAAGGTGAACCTGACCAAGCCATGGTATTTTCAATCACTTCACATGCATGTGGAAGCTGGACAATGAATAAAAAGACTGAAGAATTGATGCATTTGGGTTATGGTGTTAGTGAAGAATACTGAATAAACACTATGGACTGCCAGCAGGATGAACAAATCTTTCTTGGAAGCAGTGCAGCCAATATGCTCCTTAAAAGCCAGCATGTCGAGACTTGGACTCACATACTTTGGGCTGGAGAAGGGCATCATCGTTTTTGGTAAAGTTGTTGCTGCTAAGCATCATTAAGCTGGTCCCAACTCAAAGTGACCTTTGTATATGGCTTTCAAGAAGCTCTTGGTGGGTTTGAACCACCAACGTTGTGATTAGCAGCCCAGTGCTTATCCTAGGAGAATTTTGGAGTAATGCGGAGCAGAGAGATGTCAAGAGAATTCATAGCTACATTGAAAACAGGGTCAGCACAAAAAGAGGAAAGCCCTCAATGAGACGGACTGACATAGTAGCTGCAACAATGGGGCTCACACATAACATCTGTGAGACTACTGTAGGACCAAACAATGTTTTGTTCTGCTGTACGTAGGGTCACTATGAGCTGAAACTGACTAGAGTGGCACCTAACAACTAACAACATCAAGATTTAATTTCTCCTACTGGTTTTGTAGTACTCCAATGTCTTCATGTGCCACATTTTGTTCATCTATTTATCTGTTGATGAGCATTGAGGTTGCTTCCACCTTCTGGCTCTTGTGAACGGTGTTACAATGAGTACTGGTATACAATCTCTGAGGCTCTGCTTTCAACTCAACATGTATTTTAAAGAATAGTAAACAATTAGTGATTTTTCCTCCATAGAAACAGTACACCCCTTCTTGTTTGCTGTGATATAGTGTGGGTCTAGGAGCTCTGGTAGCATAGTGGTTATGAATCAGGCTGCTATCCTCAAGGTCAGCAGTTCAAAACTCCCAGTGGTTCAACGGAAGAAAGATGAGGCTTTCTGCACCCATAAAGATTTACGGAAACCTCAGAAACCCTGTACAGGGTCACTGTAAGTCTGAACCGACTCCACGGCACATAATCACTACCATCACCATTGTGGGCCTGGGTAAGAGAAGGTGGGAGAAAATGCTGATAAGATGATATGCTTCAGCTATGAATGACTGTTAGGTGTACACTGTGATAGTAAAATCTTGGAACTCTAACGGGTATAAAAATGATTATCTAATTGTTATCGGGAATGTTTGTGAGGGTTGGAAATGTAAAGGTAGACATTTTGTAGCAAGGAGGGGAGTGATTAACTCTTCAGCCTAGGAGTGGAGGTCCCTGGGACCATCAAGGGAGAAGAGCGGAGAGCAGGACCCTACCCGGAGAAGCAGTGATGTCTGAGATGAAGGCAGAGACGATGACGTGGCGAGATGGACCAGTTGGGGACTTTAGACACAGAGAGGGAGAAGGGCTGTGTGCTGATCGCTGGGGGGCAGACTTGTAGGGTATACCCTTTGGTTGGTTGTTGATGCATGGAAGGGATTGTAACCATAACAATGATACGATACACGATACGATGAATGTAAAACTAATGTTCTCCCATTAAACTATCACGTAATTCACAATAAAACATTAAAAAACAACAACAACAACAAATTCATCTCAGAAGCAGGAATGGGGATCTCACTACCATCAAAGAAGAGGAGTCAGGAGTGGAGCATATCTTTTGTATCCCACTATCCCTGTGCATTGAACCTCCCTGACTCAGGGACAGAAAGCTGTGATACTGGAGGGGTGGTTGAAGAGAGTACCAACAGCAGAATCCAGAGCAGAGCACAGGACAGAGTGGTGGGATTCCTAGCCCACAGAGCAAGTGAAGCTAAGTGACTTTGGGCAAGAGTCTTGCTTACAGAGCAGGGTGCTTCCAGGCACTTAATGGAAAGAGCTGGGTTTGCTAACCCTCAGAGCTAGAGTTCAAAAGCCTTCAGGCTAAGGTTTATGGTGGAGTGGTATGTCTTGTGGGCATTTATTAGCAACTGTGTCCCAAGCATTTTCTGATCCTGGATTATGAACTTTTACCTTCCCTAAGGAGCTCCGGTAAGGAGCTCTGGTAGCGTAGTGGTTACGAATCGGGCTGCGAACCTTAAGGTCAGCGGTTCGAAATTACCAGCCGCTCCGCGGGAGAAAGATGAGGCTTTCTACTCCGGTAAAGATTTACACCCTCGGAAACCCTGTACAGGGTCGCTATGGGTCGGAACCGACTCGACGGCAAACAACAACAACAATAAACCCTCTAACTGTGAATATGGTGTCTTTTGTTCTGTGTGGCCACTGCAAAGGATTTTCAAGCCCGACTGAAAAGTACAGAGTGTCCTGGAAGGATGACTTGCTGACATTTTTGCATTTTCCCACTTCGATATTATTCTGTATTATGGAAGATTATTTTAAAACTATATTTAGAGGATCATTCCTACCCCCTCTATACACAGAGTAAACAGGGATGGGCAACTTGGACATTGGTTACTCAAAATGGGGGGTGGGAGTTACAAAGGCAAGAAGTGACTGGCTTACAAGCTTTCAAGAGGGAGCCTATCCAGAGGACGTGGAGGAAGGTAGAATCTCTACTGAGTGGTATCCAATCTGTCTGGGCGGGGATGATGAAAGGAGATGGGGATAGGACTCTTGTGGTACAATGGTGAATAATTGTTATCAGGACTGACTGTGAGGGTTGGAAATGCAAAGGTAGACGTTTTGTAGCAAAAGGAGGGGCATGATTGATTTTGCAGTCCAGAAGCGGAGGTCCTTGGGACCATCAAGGGAGAAGAGCAGAGAGCAGGACCCTACCCAGAGAAGCAGTGATGCCAGAGATGGAGGCAAAGACAATGACATGGAGAGATGGAGCAGCTGAGGACTCTAGACCCAGAGAGGGAGAGGGGCTGTGTGCAGACGACCGAGGGGCAAGCTTGCAGGGTATACCCTTTGGTTGTTTAATGATGTATGGAGGGGATTGTAATCATGGCAATGAAATGATATACAATAGGATGAATGTAAAGCTAATGTTCTCCCACGTAGACTATCACATAAGTCACAATAAAAACTTAAAAAGCAACAAGACTGTATTTATAACAGGGAAAAGTTATACTGCTAGTGGACAAAAATAGAATGAGTACCCTGTGCAACAATTATGTATTGAGACATTTGTTGAAAAGCATATCAGAGGATATATCACTAAATGAGATTTCAAAGCTGTCCCCTGTGATAGTCTGTGTTATTCCAGCAATCCTGCCACTGCTCACAGAAAGTCTTTTTACAATTTTGCTTTTGAGATCATCTTAAGAATTTAAATCTACATAACACACCATCTTGTGAATTTAAACCACATCTTAATTTTTTAAAACCAAAAACAATATTCCCTATAGCACAAGTGCCCACTCTGTAGTTCAAAAATGTGTCTCAGAATTGCTGTGGCCTAGAGCCAAATGCCTACTCCTCACTCACTGGTCTGACATCATAAAGGATAAAATGTGCCACCGTCTCTGATGGCAAGTCCAGAAATGTGCAGAATAATTTGGATTTATGGTTTCCTGACTCTTCTCTAGAAGCAAAAATGAACTAGAAGCAAAAGTGAAAGGTTTTGAAATGTTGCCATGTCTCCTACTTATTGAAAAATGCCAGGTTTCATATACCTTAATTAATCCTAATTTACAAGAGCAGCCTAACCTTGAAGGTTAGAAGAGATTAGAAGAAGGACTAGTAGCCTGCCCACCAGGTAGTTTGCCATAGTAGTTAGAGAAGGAGTGTCCAAAGGGAATTCCCAGACACTGGCTTAATTAGTAGCCTTGGAAATTCCGAAGAGAAAGATTTGCAGGGACCCAGATGGTATGGACAATGGCTATCTTCTTACTTGGAGCAGTTCCCTACTATCCCAACCATAAACATAAGCTGCCACCCAGCCCTGCTACCAAAGAAGGTGAAAAGAGTGAACACAGATCTTTCTAGAATTTAACATTCTTAGCTGAGAAGATTTTATAGATATGATAGAAATCATCCAGGAAAAAAGGACAGGATAAAAGAGAACCAAAACCAATGTCAACAGTATAGCAAAGAAAAGATGAAGAAATTCCAATACTGTGATAATACAGATCTGAATCTTACACAGAATTTGCATGGCTTTTGAAAGAGTACCAGATGCTGCTACACAGGGAAAGAAAAAGATTTCCCAAGTTCTGGATCGCCACACTAGGAGGAAGAGATGGGTATGAAAGTGACCTGCTCATATCGAATCAACATGACCATTCAAGAGGTACTGAAAGCAGTTATTAAAGGTATGGCCTCTACAATCACAAGACAACGTCTAATCATGAGAAAAACTAGGAATAGACGGGGGCATCTACGAAGAACCTACAGCTAACATCATACTTAATGGTGAAAGACAGAATGTTTCCCTCTAAGAGCAGGAACATGGCAAGGATGTCTAGTCTAACCACATGTGTGAAACATTTTTTGGAGTTCCTACTAACTGCAACCCAGGCAACCAACTGGAAGAGATCCATATTTGTGGCCATTCTAGAGAAAGGTGACCCAACAGAATGTGGAAATCATTGAACAATATCAATATCATTACTATCACATGCAAGTAAAATTCTGCTGAAGCTAATTCAAAAACAATTACCACAGTACATTAACAGGAACTTGCTGGAAATTCAAGCCGGATTCAGAAGAGGATGTAGAACGAGAAATATCATTGCTGATGTCAGGTGGGTCTTGGTTGAAAGCAAAGAATACCAGAAAGATGTCTGCTTGTTCTTTATTGACTATGCAAAGGATTTTGGCTGTGCAGAACATGACAAGTTATGGATAACATTGTGAAGAATGGTTATTCCAGAACACTTGATTGTGCTCATGAGACCAAGAGGCAGCCATTCAAATAGAACAAGGGAAAGCTGTGCAACAGGGTTAACTCTTTTCATCATGTAGTGCTGTAGGATTAGCAGTGGACTGCAAACCACAAGGTCGGAAGTTCAAACTGTTCCTCAGAAACCCTCTACAGGCTCACTATGAGTTGGAGTCAACTCTACAGCACTTAACAACAGTTCAATCTGTACGCTATGTGTCTTAGACTGGGTTCTCTAGAGAAGCAACACCAGTGAAGCTTATGTATGTACATATACAGAGAGGGTCATAACAATGAAATGGCTCACATAGTTGTAGAGGTAGCTAAGTCCATTGGTCAGATGTCAGGCTGCAGGCCTCTTACTCATGTAGCTGCAAGGCTGATGAACCAAGATTGGCAGGTCAGATATCAGGCAGGCAGGCAGGTAGGTCAGGCAAGTGAGTTGACAGGCTGCTAATGACTCCCAGGATCAGCAGGCAATAGAGCAGGCTACTGGCTCAAGTCCACAGCAATGGAGGTTGGATGCCGAGCCAGCAGAAAAGGGAGAAAGCACTGCCTGAGTGTCTGATATACTGGAAGCAGGCCACAGCCCCAAGAAGAGTCCTTTCAACTGATTGGCTGCTCATAGCAGATCTCTTCATGGGGAATAATTGCATCTTAACTGCCAATCCACTGAGAATCCTGGCTCAGTCAAGTCGACACAAAACCTTAACTATCATTGTTGTTGTTATGTGACGTGGACTAGCGACCCTGTGCAAATAATCCAAAGAGCTGGACTATATAAAGAAGAGCATAGCATAGAGATTGGAGGAAGAATCACTAACAACCTGTGATATGCAGATGATACAAACTTGCTTGCTGAAAGTAAAGAGGACTTAAAATACTTACTGATGAAGATCAAAGACCACAGCCTTCAGTATGGATTACACCTCAGTGTAAAGACATCAGTCCTCATAACTGGACAAATAAGCAACATCATGAGAAACAGAAAAGAATGAAGTTGTCAAGGGTTTCATGTTACTTGGATCCACAATCAATGCTAACAGAAGCAGCAGTCAGTAAATCAAACAACAAATTACAGTAGGCAAATTAGACTACACAAGACCTCTTTAAAGTATTCATGAGCAAAGAAGTCAGTTTGATGACTAAGGTGCACCTGCCCCAAACAATAACCTCATATTCATGCCAAAGCAGGACAATGAATGAACAATACCAGAGAAGAATCCATGCATGTGAATTATGGTGTTCGTGAAGAATAGTCAAAGTATAATGGATTACCAGAACAAACAAATCTGTCTTGGAAGAAGTTCAGCTAGAATGCTCCTTAGAAGTGAAGATAGAGAGACTTGGTTTCTCTTACTTTCAGCATGGTGTAGAAGAGGACCAGTGCCTGAAGAAGGACATCATGCTTGGAAAAGTAGAAGGTCAGTGAGAAAGAGGAAGAACCTCAACAAAATAAACTGGCACAGTGGCAGCAACAATGAGTTCAAATGGAACAAGTGTCGCGATGGTGTAGGACGATGTAGTGTTTCATTCTGTTGTGCACAGGGTCACTATGGGTCAGTACTGACTCAACAGCACACCTGATAATGACAACAATAGTAATTGCAGTAAGGTAAGAAAAATAAATTTAAAAAGTGATATATTGGAAACAAGAAACTATATTTGCAGACAACATGCTCATATATGCAGAAATTCTTAAGGATATTACTGAAAAGCTACTTGAGCTAGTAAGTAAATTTAGCAAGGCTGCATGAGACATGAGATCAATACATAAAAATTAACTGCACCTACACTATCGCAATGAACAAAAAAATGAAAAATATAATTTTCAGTAACCAAAATCATGAAATATTTAGGAATACATCTAACAACACATATGATATATGCTAGACCTATGCACTGAAAACTATGAACATTGCTGAAAGAAATTCAAGATGTAGATAAATGGAGAGATGTAACATGCTTACATGTCAGAAGATTCAATATTGTTATTACAGCAATATTGACATGTAGATTCAATATAATTCCTATGAAAGTACCTATAGGTTTTACCTGCAGAAACTGACAAGCTAACTCTAAAATGTACACATGAAAAGACAAAGGATGAAGAACAGAGAAAAAAAATCTTGAAAAAATGGAACAAAGTTGTAATAATTCCATTACCTGACTTCAAGAATGCCGACGTAACCCAGACAACAGGGTTCTGGCAAAAGGATAGGAATATAGACCAATGGAGCAAAATTGAATCCAGAGTTAGAGACATCCTTTGGAGGTCCTATCTATGATCAGTTCATTTTCAACCAAGCTACTGTTGGGGGTTGCACTGTGTCCTAACCAAATATATGCTGAATTCCTAACCCCCCAGGACTTGAGAATGTGACCTTATTTGGATATAGGGTCTTTTTAGATACAGTCAGTTCTAATGAGATCACACTGAATTCGAGTGGGTCCTAATCCAATGGCTAGCGTCCTCTCAAGGAGAGAGAGCTCTGAAGACAAACAGCCACACGCAGAGGCAAGATTCCATATGAAGATGTAAGCAGAAGTTGGAGTGATACTGCTGCAAGCCAAAGAATGCCAAGGATTGCCAGCAAATCACCAGAAGCTGTAAAACTCAAGGAAAGATTTTTCACTATATATTCCAGAGGGAGCACAACCCTGCTGACAGCTTGATTCAGACTTATGGCCACCAGAACTGTGAGAGAACACACTTCTGTTGTTTTAAGCCCCTCAGTTTGTGTTACTTTGTGATGGGAGTCCTAGGAAATGAACACAGGTACCAAGATAATTCAACAGGAAAAGGGTCGTCTTTTCCACAAAAGACCCTGGAAAAATTCAATGTCCATATGGAAAACCAGATTAATTTAGGCCCTTCATACAGTATCCAAAATTAACTTCAAATGGAGCATAGATACTTTCATTCTCTACTTTAGCATAACAAATTACTTAAATGTAGCAGCTGGAGACAAGACACAATTTTGCCCTCACAGTTTCCAAGCCCAGATGTCCTAGCACAGCTTACTTGGGTCCTCTGTTCAATCTCACAAGGCCGCAATTACGGGCTTGCCCCATCTGCAGTCTTGTCTGGGGAAGGCACAACTGCCAAGTGCATCTAGGTTGTTGGTGTAGTTCGCTGTCTTGCAGCTGCCTAGCTGAGGGTCTGCTGTTTTGTTGGCTGTAGGCTGGAAGCCCCCCAACATTCCTGGCCACGTCAGCTTCCTCAACACAGCTACTTACTTCATCAAGCCAGCAGGGATAATCTCAGACTTCAAAAAAGGTCCAATCCCTCTCTTAAGGTCTTCCAACTGATTAATTCAGGCCCACGTTAGATAACTGCCTTTTTGAGTAACTCAAAATCAGCTGGTTTGTTCCTTTAACAACATCTTTAAGATCCCTTGCCTTTCCCATCTATTACTGGCTAGAAGCCAAAGGTCCCACCCACACTCAAGGGAAAGAGATTACAATGGGTAGGAACACGCAGAATGAAAAATGTGGAGCCACCCTGGGGCCTCTATGCCACAACAGACCTCAAATGAAAAAGTTTTAGAAGGAAACATAAGGATATTTTTTTGCAAACTTAGTTTAGGCAACAATTTCTTAACTAGAACACAAAAAGCACAAACCATAACTGAAAAAAAAAAAATTGATAAAAAGTACTTCATCAAAATTTAAAAGTTTTGCTCCTCCAAAGACACAGGTGAGAAAATGAAAGGGCAAGCCACAGTTTGGGGTACCTTTTTACAAACTGCATGTCTGATAAAGGTCTTGTTTCCAGACTACATAAAGAACATTTCTTCTGGGTTTTAGGTGCCATCAAGTGGATTCCGACTCACAGCAACCAAATGTACAATAAAACCAAACACTGCCTGGTCCTGCACCATCATCACAATCTTTCTTATTAACTCTTACAACTCAATTCAATATAAAAGGGGCAAAAAATATCTAAGCAGACAATGTGCCAAGGAACACATACAAGGGGGCCTCAAAAAGTTTGAGGGAAACGTCTATTATCCTGAAATTCCATTTTTTCATGACACTTTTGAAGCCAATAGACACAAGAAGACCTGGTAATATGCTAGTTAAGCCTCAGAGGCCAATTAAAACCACAATGAAATGCCATTACACAGACATTCAAACGGCTACAAGTTTTAAAACTGACAATGTTGAGTGCCAACGAGGAAGTGGCCCAATTGGAACTCTCATTCTTTTCTGGTGGGATGCAAAATGGTACAGGTACTTTGGAAAACAACGTGGCCACGTTTTGTAAAGGTTAACAGAAACTTACCATACAGTCCAGCAATGCCACACTTTTAGTATTTACACAAGAGAAATACAAACAGAAGTTCATGCAAAGACTTGTAAGAAAATGTTCACAGTAGCCTTTTGCGTGATGGCTCACAACTGGATCAACTCAAATGTCTATCAACAATAAAGGGACATATTATGTTACATGCACACAATGAAATACCATTCAGCACCAGAAAGGCATGAATTGCTGAATATAAAAAGCATCATGTGATGAGAAATGCCTTAAAATACCATGCAAAACGATCCTCAAAGAACCTCAGACATCATTCTCTGACTTAATGCAATTCCATTCAAAATTAATTAAAAGGTACTCAGAAAACACATTTGTAGATTCAAAAGTAAACTTCTAAACAACGCACAGGTAGATGGAATAACCATAACATGAAAGTACTGTGCTACATTTTGAAACATTCAATTTAAGAACAGCAGAATAAATTCAAGGAAAAATGAAGACTGATTTCTAGGCTGTATTTTTATTTGAAAAAAGCAGGAGGCAGAGACTGGTGGTGGTGGGTGTGTACCATCGAGTTGGTTCAGACTCCTGATGACCCCTGCATAGGGTTTCTGAGGCTGCAAATCTTTACAGGAGTAGAAAACCTTATCTCCAATCGCCGACCTTGTGGTTACCAGCTTAAACCATAACCCATTTCCAGGGGTCCCTAAAAGGCAGAGTAGTGAATGTATATAGTAAGTTTCTTTTTTGTCAGAAAAGGGGAGAATGCAAATACATGTACTTGAGTGTTTGTTAAAAATTTCAAAAGATAAACAAATAAACAACAAAGCCAAAGAACAATGAACTAGAAACAAATAAAAGTGATCTCCTAAAGAGACCTAAGAGAGAGCGCAGTGGCTTCATACAAAAAGCACTGGACTTCGAACCACAAGGTCAAAGGTTCAAGCTCGCCAGCTGCTCCACAGGAAAAAAAAATGAACCTTTCTTCTTTCGCAAAGATTTAAAGTCTCAGAAATCCTGTACTGAATCGCTATGAATCCGAATCGACTCGAACACACTTAACAACAACAACAAACAAGAGAAGGCAGCAGCGCAACTGGAAGGCGGCCAGGACGACAGCAAGATTTCTCTGAATATATCTTGTTACAAATTTTACTTGAAGTCATATAAAGTTGTTACGCACTAAAAAATTAAACCAGGAAGAAAAAACATCTCAAAACTATAATCAAGTTGTTGTTAGGTGCCATTGAGTCAGTACCGACTCATAGCAATGTTATGCACGGTCCTGGACCAACCTCACAATTGTTGCCACGCTTGAGCCACTGATGCTGCCACTTTGCCAATCCATCTTGCTGGGG
>NW_006408819.1:2592803-2593465 GCF_000296735.1 Chrysochloris asiatica
GTTAATGGCAGAAAGATTGTCTACTATTTTTGTCTCTGAACATGTTAGGTATCTGCATGTGCATAGCATAATTCTCGAGATAGTTGCATCCTTTTATGTTGGGGTTTTACAGATTATGGTTTGTCTGTCAGGCCTGATAGGCCTGCTTTTTTCTTGCTAGACAGACCAGAGTAAAGGGTCCTGCACAAGTTAATTTTAGGGCTGCGATCCCGAGGCTGACATCATAAGCCGCTGCCAAGCTCTTTCTCTCTGTGCTGTGGGAAAACCGTGGGCTTAGCACTGGACTGTTTTTGGGGGGGTGGGGTGTGTGTGCACCCACCCACCTGAAGGTGTCCAGGCTGGGCAAAGAAGGCACAACAGGGAAGAGGAGGGAAAAAAATGTGTAGAATCTCCTGCATCTCCTTTTACAAATGTCGCTGCACCACTTTTAGCACCAGTTCCCTGTGCTGGTCTGGCTGTAGCCCTGCCCTCTGAGCTCCGCCCCGGGTGGGGGTGGCCGCAGAGGGAGTCCCGTCTCAAGCGACTCC
This sequence comes from Chrysochloris asiatica, assembly GCF_000296735.1. Classification (NCBI taxonomy): domain Eukaryota; kingdom Metazoa; phylum Chordata; class Mammalia; order Afrosoricida; family Chrysochloridae; genus Chrysochloris; species Chrysochloris asiatica. The sequence goes on from NW_006408819.1 coordinate 2,593,331, forward strand.
TAATGCGCAGTATTTTCCTTTATATCATGATTTTTCCACTTGCTCGTGCAGGAAACTGATGCCCTACACCTTATGCTAGATCCAGAGCTCTGGTGTTGTTCAGTGAACACAGCTTCTCTGGGTTTTCAATCCTTC
>NW_006408819.1:2594190-2654939 GCF_000296735.1 Chrysochloris asiatica
TGGACAACATTGAGAAGTATGAGTATTCCTGAACACTTAGTTGTGCTCATGAGAAATTATCAAGTTGGTGTCACATAATTTGCAATTAAACTCTGGTAAATTTAATCAAGATTGAAAAAAAGTAAACAATATTAGGATTTAGGATTGGAAAAAAAAACAGACATAAACACAGACAAGACAGGCAGAAATTAACAGGTAGCTTAAATTCTTCTCATCCTCGGTGAAACAGTTCATCCAAACAGGCAAGGAGCGGGTAATGTCAATCTTGTACAAACGTTCTATGGACAGATAATTAGGGATGACCCCTGGCTCACATTACAAAAGCACACCAAACCAAAACAAACCAGTTGCCATGGAGTCAATTCCAACTCATGGTGTTCCCACATGTGTCAGAACAGAAGAGGGTTTTCATGGCAGAGTTTTCAGAAGTTGATCATCAGGCCTTGTCTTCCATAGCACCTGTGGATGATCTCGAACATCCAGCCTTTCAGTTAGTGGTAGAGCATATTTAACCCAGGGATTCTTAACTCACCTGATAAGGCAAATATAATGACTGTGATACTAAGTTAGTCTGGGGCAGGACATTCAAGCCAAATTTCACTAACAATAAAAAGAAAGTAAAATGCTGAAGAAAATACTTTCATCTTCAGCTTGGCATTTTATAAGAAAGCTCATTTCTACCTGGGTTAATCCCAGCAGTATAAACCTGGTTACTAGCAATGAGATGGACAGACACAGTGGCAGCAGCAGCAATGGGCTGAAGAGTAAGAATTGTGAGGATGGCACTGGACCAGGAAATGTTTTGTTGTGTTGTACACAGCGTCACTATGAATCAGAACTGAATCAATGGCACCTAACAACAACAACAAAAGACAAGATTAGAAACTCTTAAAATTGTTGTTTTTAGGTGTTGTCGAGTTGGTTCCAACTCATGTACAATAGAATAAAACACTACCCATAGGTCTTGTCCAATCCTCACAATCAATCCCATGTTTTGTTATGTTTAAGTCCGTCATTGTAGCCACTGTGTAAATCGATCTTGGGGGGGTCTTTCTCTTTTTTGCTGACCCTTGACTTTACCAAGCATTTCTTTCTTTCTCCAGGAACTGGTCTCTCCTGATTATGCATCCAAAGTATGAGAGATGAAGTCTCACCATCTTTGTCTCTAAGGAGCATTCTGTCTGTATCTCTTCCAAGACAGATTTGCTCTTTCAAATAGCCCATCACAATATAACAGGCCTAAGAAAGAGAAAAATGCACCTCTCCAGAAAGGCAGAAAAGTAAGATACTTGAGTACACTTCAACATCCATTTATGACCAATACAGTGCTCTAAAAATGTGTCTACAAAAAGCCTAAAGTAAGCAGAAATATTGAAAACATCCTGCCTTCTAAAATCAAGCTTGGGCCTCATCCCAGACGTACTGAATCAGAAACACCAGGCAGGATGCCAGGAAATTGGTCATTCAACAACAACAACAAAACCCTTCAGGTGTTTTTGATGCAGCTGTCTACTCAAAGTGTGACCCTCAGATTAACCACCTCGGCATCACCTGGACCCTTACAAGCCACACACACTCTCAGGCTCCACCCCAGACCTCCTGAGTCAGAGCCTGCATTTCAACCAGGTGATTCATAGCCCATTAAAGTGGGCGCAGCACTTGTTTGTAGCAGTGAATAGCAAGCCTGGCTCCATGTCTGAATCACTAGAAGTCCTTTTTTCAAAAAAAATACAGATGTCTGAACTGCCTCCTTGCCGTGAGACCAGAAGAGCTGGATGGTGCCCAGCTGACAGTTTGATCAGAGACTATGCAAGAATCCTAATCAAAAGGGGGGAAATGGAGAACAGAATTTCAAATTCTCATGGACTTCAGACTTTCTAGAGCCATGGAAGCTGATCTTTAAACCTTAAGCCAAAAAGATCCCCTGAAGTCGTTTTCAAGCCCAACAATATTCTGGCTTCACTAGTAACAATGTCGGCCTGGAGCATCAAGCTATTTTAAGATCTATTATCTATACAGAATCAAACCGACAACAGAACTTAAGAGAGTAGATGGGAAGCTGAGAGGGCAGTGTGTTTCTGTTCGTGGTGGGGGCGAACTCAGAAAAGGTTGCACAACTTGAAAAATGGTATCAATGTCACTGAATTGATCATGTAGGAATGGCTGAAATAGTGTAGTGTGTATTTTATTGTGTATATTTGCAACACAAAAAGCAAAAAATACATATACATATTATATATATATATAAACTTTTAAAAATTTTAATTGTGAATTGAGTGATAATTTACATGGGAGGACATTGGTTTTACATTCATCATTTCATTGCAACGATTACCCCCCGAAAAAAAACACAAAAAAAAACCATGTATTTTTTTTTAAATGCAGATGTCTGGGTCTCACCCTAAAAACCAGTTGCTGCAGAGCTGACTCCAACTCAAGGCAAACCTGAGTCTCACCCTAACCAGTTAAACCAGTTGCCATGGAGGCAATTCCAACTCATGTGTTTCAGAGTAGAGCTGCGTTCCATAGGGTTATCAGAACTAGATCGCCAGGCCATTCTTCTGAGGTGCCTCTGGGTGGGTTCAAAACTGTCTACTTTTTGGTTAACAGTCTGGGCCTCCCAGGGACCTCTCACCTCGATAAATGAAATCTGAATCTTTAGGGGTACAAAAAGGGTGTCAGGTGGTTCCAGAGAGCTGTGTGGGAAACTACTGGTCTGAAGTAGTCCCAGGACAGAAACACTTCCATTTTGGCCTCCTCACCCTCTGAAAAGCCAGAGAAGAAAGCAGCATTGCTCAAGTCCTTTGAAGTTTCCCTACAGCAGGAATGGGGAATGTCCAGCTCACAGGCCCATGAAATTATTTGGTCTGGCCCTGCCAAGGCAACTGCAGTTCCAGCCATCACATTGGTAATGGTGGTTGTGTGCCATGGAGGTGGTTCAGATTCATAGTGACCCTGTATAGGGTTTCTGGGCTGTAAATCTTCACGGAAGCAGAAAGCCTCATCTTTCTCCTGTGGAGCAGCATGTAAATTCGGACTGCTGACCATCTACTATGCTATCAAGGCTCCTTGCCTTCATACTGTTGTCATTTTTAAGTGCCATCAACTTGGTTCTGACTCATAGCAACCCTGTATAGGGTTTCTGAGGAGCAGCTGGTGAGCTTGAACCACCAACCCTGCAGTTCAAACTGATCTTGCAGTCCAGCGCATTAACCTGCAGCACCACACCAGGACTCTTGCCATCACATTGTTGTTATTGTTATGTGCTGTGGAGTTGTTATGTTATGTGGAGTTGGTTCTGACTCATAGCGACCCTGTACAGGGTTTCCGAGGCTAGAAATCTTTATGGGAGCAGAAAGCCTCATCTTTCACCCACAGAACAGCTATTAGTTTCGAACTGCTGACCTTGTGGTTTGCAGCCCAATTCATAACCACTACGCTACCAGAGCTCCTAGGAATCCTATGAGGAGGATTACCTCACATTGTTGTTGTTATGAAGTGCCATTGAGTCAGTTCCAACCCATAGCGACCTGTACAGGGTTTCTGAGGAACAGCTGATGAGCTTGAACCGCCAACCTTGCAGTTCAAACGGCTTTTCAGTCTGGCGCATTAACCCACAGAGCCACACCAGGACTCATCACATTAGGGGCGAGTTAATTAAATGTTTGACCAAGTATAGCAAGCTAATTTTTAAACTGATAATTGTGTATGGCCCGCAAATGATGCTATAAATATCCAAATGTCCCTTAACAGAAAAGGTTCCCCACCCCTGCCTGCCCTAAAGAAAGAAGCCTGCATTTCCCACAGATACGAGTGGCGCCTCCCTTCTGAAGTCAGCTTGCAAAACTGAAACTGAAGAGAGCCTCTGTAGTCACGAGAGCAGTGGGAAGCTGTCCAGCGGCTGTATATATAGCTCTGGCTGAGGCTGCAGACACAGGAGGATGGCTGGTCAGGGTTCGAACCCTGGCACTGCTATTCCTTCTTCCCCCTAGACCTAGGACTTGGTGGACAAATGACCCCATAGTGACCCTTTAAGAATTCCAATGAGATGTTAATGAACACTGTCACTGAGGTGGCCCCAAGTCATCCAGTGTTCACTGTGGTGGCACTTAACCACATGGTACCACTGAATGTTCAAAATGGGGTTGATCCCAACTGGATTGCGCTGTCAATTTAAAATGCACACCTGATCCCAAGAACTTAGTGGGAAAAAAGGGCAGGGGGAGGGGAGTAGCTCACTGAGAGGAGCCCTAGTTGCATAGTGGATCACGTGTTGGGCTGGTATCCAAATGGTTGGCAGTGGTTTGAATCCACCAGCCACTCCACGGGAGAAAGCGGAGGCTTTCTGCTCCTGTAGAGATTTACAGCTATACAGGGTCACTCTGAGTAAGAACCAACTCGACGGAACACAACAACAATCAATGTCAATGATAACTGCTATCTTGGTTATTTGTTGAAATTATAATAGTTTGGATATTCTGGATTAAATAAAATATATGACTCAATTTAATCTCACCAGTTTCTTTACTTTTTTTTCATGTGGCTACTGGAAAAAAAATTTTTTTTTAAATTACACTTGTGCTCATGGTCATATTTCTATTGGCTAGAGCTGTCCCAAAGGATCTGAAGCCAGGCTGCATACTGCTACTCTAGCTAGCCCTGCTGTCTCTAACTGTAATTTACATACCGATCATCTAACTGGCTGACTGGCTGTGTGCCATTGAGTTGGTTCTGACTCTTGGCGATCCTGTATAGGGTTTCTGAGGTAGTAAGTCTTTACAGGAGCATAAAGCCTCATCTTTCTCTCGCACAGTGCCTGGCAGACGCGAACTGCTGACCTTGCAGCTGGCAGCCCAAGCAAACCCGCTAAGGAATCATCTTGGGGTTCTTATTAAAATGCAGATTAGGAATCCTGATGGCTGGGATAAGGCTTGAGATCCCATCTTTCTCACAAGCTCCCAGGTGAAACTGATGGATCTGTGGTTCTAACCTTAAACAGCAAGGCCATTTAGATAAGTGTATCAACTAGGAAAAACTGCTCAAGACATAGAAGTAATTGGAACTTCTGGACAAATTATCACAATGTCTTACAGTGGACAACAGTGAAGGGAAAAAAAAAAAAAAAAAAAAGACCAGCAGTTTGGTCTTGCAGCAAGGGGTCTACAGTGGTGGGTCCCCACAGATGTGGGAATGTCTGCTCTTTCTCCTGAATTCCAAACCCCCAGCATGTGCAAGGAACTGTTCCGAGTAGGAAGCTCAAAATGGAATGTTGCCTGGGATTCCTCAAGTCCTCCTTGTCACATACTTAGTGTCTAGGAGAAGGAACACCTAGCACCAACCCTCCTGTCCATCACAGTTCACAAGCAAGAGCCACAGCACTGGGGCATTTCACACTAAGGCCAGAGGGCAATGCCTGCTGGTGGATTTCTTCTAGCAAAGCAGCCTACCCAACCTAGGCTGGCTGGAATTAACCCTAAAACACAGCCCCATTCTCCTACATTCTGATTTAAGTAAACTGAGGGCAATACAAAAATAAACGCACCCCCATGACCATCTGATACAAAGAGTCCTCCTTCATGGCTGACCTCTGCCTCAACACACTCCTTCTCCCTTCCCCTGTCCTCCCTCCCGTTCCCCCGCCTCCCCACAAAAGAGCAGCCCATTCTACTTGAAGAGGAATGGGGCAAGAAAGAGTGCTTCTTTCTCACAAAAAGCTCAAGGACATGATATCAAAACATAACAATGATCACATGTCATTGTGTGTTGTCAAGACGTGTAGGCAAGGAAGGAAAGGCAGAATGAGTTCAAAACAAGATTTTCTTTTTTCTGTCAACTATTGCCCTTCAACTTCCTTCACCCCTCACTAACTCAAATAGACCAACAATCAAAGCAAAAAGTAACTTAATCTCAAACTGCCCATCACAAGCACCCCAGAATAAAGTTTCTAGGAAGAAATGTAATGTGTGAGGCTGCTCCCTGCCATCACTGGATTCACAGTCTCTCTTCTTCATTTGGACCATGGCAGGAAAGACAGAGTACGAGCCGGTTCATCTTTTAGAAAGGGCACGTAATTTCTAGGCATGCAACAGGCTTTGTGAAGATGAACATAGCCAAACAATCTGAAGATATCCCTTTCTTGTCTACTTTAAGTCAAAGAATGTTCCATGTAACAGTCACTATGTGTAGCACAGCACTGGGTTAAGCACTGTGTGCTCAGAAAATGCCCGGATCCTCAGCACTCTTTATTAGAGGCATCCTTGTTTCATTGAGCTTCACTTTCCTTTGTGTCACAGACACTGCACGTTGTACAAATTGGAGGTTTGTGCAACCCCACATAGGGCAAATCTGGAACTGCCTGTGCTCACTTCGTGTCTTCTGTCACATTTTGGTCATTCTCACACTATTTCAAACTTTATTGCCAGGCTTTTGCACGCTTAATAGACCACAACCTACTAACTTTTATAAACACTGTGAAACCCAAAAATTTGTGTGTCTTGCTTTATTTTGGTGGACTGAAACAGAACCCACAATATGGCTTAGGTACTGTGGAAGTTGAGAAAAAATTAATATGGAAACATGAAGGAGTTGCCTATCAAAAGAAAGATTCAAGGAGCAGTAATACTAAAGTAATGCCAGTACATGGACTTTCTAGGAACCGTTTATGGAATCATCTCCAAATATTGAGAAACAAATCCAAGTACCAAGAAAAGGGTGCTTAGGGCCTGCTCACACAAGGAAAAGAAGATGGAGTTGGAGAGTAATCCAGTCCTCTAAGCAGCCTGGTCTCCTCTCCCCTAACCCTGCAAGCACAAACATCCACTAATCTAGGATGTATGGAAAGAGAACAGCCTGAGGAGCTGAGATCACGTCTAGTTATGAAAAGGGAGACTTCTATGCTGAGACCTTGCGATAAAAAGTAGCCCAACCTCCCTATCACAGGGATCTACTTGCCCACCCTGGTGACCACTGGTTATCCAGTTCTACAATTTTAGGCAGGAGTCCTGGTGTGGCGCTGTAGGATAAGCACTCGACCACAAGACTGGTTTGAATCAAAAGGTCGGTGGTTCAAATTCACCAGCTGCTCCTCGGAAACCCTATACAGGGTTGCTATGAGGTAGAACCAACTCGACGGCACTTAACAACAACAAAACATGCCAAAGGGTTCCTGTCCATTGAAGAGGTACCTACATAGCTCAATGGTGATGGGAGAGGGCCAAGAACGGAGTGGTCAGCTGCCCTTTTATGTAACACATTGATGCAGCAATATTAACAATGTCACACGAGAACATTGGTTTCTCTGCTGAACTTTGGGAGCCTGGTAGGGCAGGTGTCATTAGTTCTGTCTTACAAATGGGGATGCTCCTGGCAGCAAAGGAAAATGAATGGCTTGCCCAGTGTTGCTGAGTGGACAAGGGGAGAACTGGGCCTTGAACCTGGCACAGACATAAGGCTGCTGGACCATTCGTGTTCCCCTGGTAGGAACAGAGAGAAAGCACTGGTACAAGAAACTCAATCTCTAGGGAGACGCTGCCACGGTCTTAAGAGGAAGAAAATAATAAGTTGTGTAAAAGCCATCCAGTCCTCCAACTATAGGAGCCCTGGTGTGGCGCCATAGGATCAGCACTGGACTGCTAACAGCAAGGTCGGAGTTCAAGCCCATCAGCCGTTCCTCAGAAACCCTATACAGAGTCACTGGGAGTTGAACTGATTCAACAACACACAACAACAACCAAAACTATAGAGTGACTGCTGGATTTAATTCAACTACCTCCGACTGGGTCTCCTGGAATACGCGTGCTTCCAAGATGCACAGAAAGGAGGCTTCTTTTGCTATTGTTTGCAGCCTCAAGTCATTTCTGAGTCCAGTGGTAAAGGTAATTGAGCACCAAGGCCAACGTCATCCTGAAACAGAGAGAGATGTATAGAGAATGAAGCTCACTGGCTTTCCAAAAGTGTATTGGGAATTGACTAGGAGCTTAAATCTTTCTTCAAATAGAAAAGTTCTTACCGTTCAAGTCAGTAACAGCTCGGTTTCCTGAGCGCCTGCTATGTGCACCACCACCCTGCTCGAAACACATATCCCGGATTACCTAGCCACTTAGTTCTCCCAACAACTCTATGAAGAAGGTCTGATCATTCTTTTCATTTTATAAATACGGAAAATGAGACATGTAGGTAAACAACTTGCCCAAAAATCTCACTGGTTATGGTAGAGCCAGGTGGGCTGTCCAACCTAGAGTCAACACTCTGTAGTCAACAGTCCCTACTCCACTAACTTCCCCATCCCCAACACAAAATTCTGCCAAAAAGGAATAATGAACTGAGAAACTAGAAAATAAAGCAAGCAGAACCTCAAAGAAGACAGAAACAGGGAAGACCAATGAAAACAACCTATTATTCGGTTCTAAAACTGAGTAAACTTTAGAAATAACAAGAAAGTGTGGCCTCTGAAATCCTGGGCTGACTGTTAAAAGGGTTGCCTGCTAAGTCTTGAAGAGTCTCTGCTTTTCTTCTTATTCTGAAACCCTCAAGAAGAGCCAGTGCTTTCAGTGGGTTTTCTAAAGCAACTATAGTTTGCTAATCCTCCTTTCATTTTGGACCAAAGAGTCTTGGAGTATTTTTGGTTAACTTTAATCATTTTCAGAACCTGTACAAAAAAAAAAAGGTTGTTAAAATTTGCTTTGATGCTTTGAACATACAGGATATGAGAGAACACCAGGTACTGAACAGATCCACGCTCATTAGAAGCCATCATTAATGCCATTTTATTAGCATGTCTGTTCTTGGGCAGCTGCATGCTTCAGTGCTCTCAAGCTAATTTCAAAATGAACTCGTTCCTTTACAGACTGCACAACACAAAGATAGAAAATCACTTCGGACAAGAAGTTCACAGGCCAGAGGAAGACAGGACCTTGTGTAAAGCAGCCTGTGAAGCCAGTAGACACTGTCAACAAACAATACAGACCTCAACAGAACCGAGAGCCAAGGAACTAGAAGACAGTAAGGGCTTTGAAGTCCAGCACCCTAGGTGCTTGAAACCACAGACTTTTTACATGGAAGAGGGGAAATGGTAATTGAATCCTAGGCTGTGATGAATTGCCCATCCGAGAGGTCAGCAACAGAGAAATGAGGGCTCTCGAATCTCCCGGATGCAGGTAGAATGACGTTTGCTTGAATGCAAGAACAGCTGGCAATTTCACACAAGCCATCTCAAGTCTTGCTCAGCCACTCTCATTCACACCCTCATCTCTTAGCATCCCGTGCCTCAATTTTTCTTCACGGCGCTCATCCCCACCGGAACCTCTATCCTTGTTTCGGCCTTTGTGGCCTTCCTCCCCATGCAGAAGCTTCAGAAGGCAGGGCTCATGTCAGTAGTTTTTAGAATTCTGCAGAGCACGCCCTGGGCACACCTATGTTATTAAATGAATGGAAGCACTGACAACTTGATGAATATAAGGCTGTTCTGGAAGGTGGTGGTGTGCCGGTGACCCTATATTGGGTTTCTGAGGTTGCAGATCTTTACCAGACCTGAAAGCCTCACTTTTCTCCCACAGAACTGCTGGTACATTCGAACTGTTGACCTGTCAGCCAGCAGCCCAGCACCTAACCAACTAGAATCCCAGGGCTCTCTGGACTTGAAGGTAAGGAGATGAATTGTTTAATAACCACAGGAGATTCGACTAGTTCCAGTGGATGTTTGAACCACCTCAGAAGGGTGATAAATGAAGGGGTCTTCAAAAAGCTCATGGAAAAATGGAAGTGAAAGATTTTGGAGTTTTACAACAAACTTTGTGAAGCCCCTTCAGTACATTGGTGCTGCAAATGGAACCACACTCTTGATCCTCCTTGATGATGTGGACTTGGTTAAGGATAGATTTGGTTTTGTTAAACAGCCTTAAGTCATTCAGAGTCAAATCTGGGGAACCTGTAACTACATCCAATAGACAGAAAAGACAGAGACATGAAAGCAAAATATGCCTCTAAAGTAACAAGTCTGATAGTCTTGCTTAGCTGGTACACTGGTTTTGAAGGAAATCCAGAACGTTTTGTGAACGTTTTGCTGCTGGATGTTTAAAGACTCTACCGCAGAGACTTTACCAAGAACCAAACTGAGCTGTAGCATAAAGAACCCAGACTACACTGGAGCCAAGACATCCCTAGAATCCTGGCTCGGGAAATTACCTTTGCCATTCATTAAGTTACCCCCAAACACCTAGGTTATATTAGTTACCCGCTCTGGGCCTCAGTTTTCCAAAATTGAACTATGAGAACTCCAAGTTTCCAGTTTCATTCTAAGTGAAGGTCTGGCATATCTGCTCAAACACCAGTCATAACCCACTTCAGCACAGACCTTGGGCGCGCTCTATAAAACCCATAATATTCAATCTGCAGCAGATTGACTTCATATTTGCTTAGACAAATACTAAAATTAGTTTGCACTTCCTGAGCACAGCAAAAGCCAGTTAAGGGCGCTTGCTCGTTCCTGTGCAAACTTCCGACTGCGTATCAGGGAACTAACCGTCCCCTCTTAGATCTTCCCTCAACTGTTGCAAAAGCCGATAACCCTCCCATGCGTGACCCAGAAACTCTACCCCAGGGCAACGACTGCGCAGGCCAGGCCCACGGGGGATGCGGCGGCCGCCCTGCCCGCGGGGAGGGCCACGGAGAGGACCAGCCACCCAGCGTCAAAGAGGAGGCAGGGCGACCAAGTTCTGGAAGCGAAGTCCAGGCAGTGGCGACGACGTACTGCCCCCGGCCCACAGGCACTGACTCCCGCCCGACCGACCTTCGCCCGCCGCGGTCCGGGGCCCTGGGGCGGGGAGTGCGGGGGCAGCAGAAGGCACCTGCCCGCTGTTCCCCGGCCTCAACCCTGTCCCGCGGGGCCGGCTGGAGCGCTTGGGCGAACCCCCGCCGGGTACGAAGCAGCCCCGCGGGACCCGTCAGCCCGGGGCCACCGACCTCCTCCTCCCTGCCCCCTCAAGGGTCCCCGCAGTGAAAGGCTCCCAGACAGGCCAGTCGCGAGTGCTCACCCACCTCCGGCTCCGGCCGCCACCGCCGTTGCCAGGCTGCTCGGCTCCCGGGCCCCGCTCCGCCCACTCCCGGATCCGGATCCGCCCCCTCCGAGATCCGCCCCCTAGGATTCTCCGCCCCCCGCCCCAGCCTGCAGCCCTCCTCCTCACGTTGGTTGGCGGATATGCGTCACGTGGAAGAGGTGGGGGCGGGCGAAGGAGTGCTCAGGGTGGTCCTGAGAAGCCGCTTCGGGGAGGCGGGCTCTTTGCCCTGGCCTGCCTGTGAGACTTTCTCTCGTGATAGGCTGAAGAGAAAGCTCCGGAGGTTGCTGGGAAACCCTATTTGGAGGGTTCGGCGCGTGGAAGTAACTGGGAATTGTAGTTCTAATCATGGGGCAGCGAATGGGCAGGGCCAAAAGCACTGGGCCACCTTTGTAAGGGAAGTTGGAAGCAGCGCCAAGCGGAGGCCGCTGGGAAGGGTAGTTCCGGGACTGTTGTCAGGGGTCTCACTGTTTTTCTCCAATAAAGGGGAGATCCACAGGAAAAAGTTCTCTAGGAAAAACTAGTTGTTGTTGTTGTTGTTAAGTGCCGTCAAGTGGGTTCCGACCCATAGCGACCCTGTACAGGGTTCCCGAGGCTGTAAATCTTTACGGGAGCAGAAAACCTCATCTTTCTCCCGCTGAGCTGCTGGTAGTTTCGAACTGCAGCCCTTAAAGTTCGCCGCCCGATTCGTAACCACTACGCTACCAGAACTCCTAAATTAGGCCGTGATTGGGTACATAGAGTTGGCTGCAAGAAGTTGGAATGTCGTTAAGTGCCATCTACTCAGTTCTGACTCATAGCGACCCTATGTACTACAGAAACACGTCCGATCCTGAGCCATCCTCACAATTGCTGCTAAGGTTGAGCCCATTATTGCTGCCACTGTGCCCATCCATGTCGTTGGAGGTCTCCCTCTTTTTCACTGATCCTCCACTTTACCAAGCCTGATGTCCTTCTCTAGGGATTGGTCCCTTCTGATAATATGTCCAAAGTATGAGAAATGAAGTCGGGTCATCCTGGCTTCCCAGGAGCATTCTGGCTGCCTTACTTCCAACACAAATTTGTTTGTCCTTTTTGGCAATCCATGGTGCTTTTACTATTCTTCTCCAACACCATAATTCAGATGCTTCAATTCTATGGTCTTCCTTAGTCACTGTCCAACTTTCACATCCATATGAGGTCATTGAAAACACCATGGCTTGGATCAGGTGCACCTTAGTCCTCAAGCTGACATCTTTGCTCTTCAACACTTTAAAGACGTCTTGTGCAGTAGATTTGCTTATGCAATGCATCATTTGATTTCTTGACTGCTGCTTCCATTGAGTGTTGATGGTGGATACATCAACAAGCAAAATGAAGTCTTTGACAACTTCAATCTTTTCTCCATTTATCCTGATGCTATTTATTGCTCCAGTTGTGAGGATTTTTGTTTTCTTTACACTGGGGCGCAACCCATACAGAATACTATATGAGAAAAAGAGAAAAGCGTCACTGAGTCTGGTCAGAGAAATGTCACTGAGTCCTGGTGTGGCACTGTAGGATCCACACTGGATTTCTAACCAGAAGGTTGGTGGTTCAAGCCCACTAGCTGCTCCTGGGAAACCCTGTGCAGGATTGCTATGACTTGAAGGCATTTAACAACAACAACAACTGATACAGCATTTAAAACTCATAAACCCCACTAATGGCTAGGGTGCCCCTCAAGCTGTGGCAGCACCTTTTGAAGAACCCTATTTAGACTTAGGGAGCTCTGGTAGCGTAGTGGTTACGAGTTGGGCTGCCAACCTCAAGGTCAGCAGTTCGAAACTGCCAGCAGTTCCGCGGGAGAAAGATGAAGCTTTCTGCTCCTGTAAAGATTTACAGCCTCGGAAACCCTGTGCAGGGTCACTATGAGTCGGAACTGACTCCACGGCACTTAACAACTTAACAATCCCCCAGTTCTCATTCCTGCCTCACTTGTTATGGACCAAGGGCTCAGTGCTGAGGAATGCAGCCACTTTGCTCTGTTTTGGTCCACTCCGTTGGGCACAGGGTGTGTGTGGGGGGGTGTGATGGAAAAGGGGGGTTGTTCTTATGGAAGAAGGAAAAGGTTAAAGAAAGAAGTAGTGAGTGATGACAAATGAAAAAGTAGCCATTGTCCTCTAACACAAAGCATCTGAAATCAGGCAACCCAGCTTCTCGTCCCTGCAATTCTAGAGACATACTGTTGGGCTTGAGAACAATACTTCTCCTCTCTGATCATTCATTGCTTTCTCTAAAAAAAGAGGGTGGATTAGCCTCACCTTTCATCCCCATGTTGCTGAGAGAGAGGGCTCTTGAGGAGAGATGGGAGGCTGCCAGGGCACTGCTGGATAAGCCCCTGGGCATTGGCACAAAGACCCTGGGCTCTAATCCTAGTTCTTCCATTTGTTAAGTGTGAGTTTGGACACATACTTCTTTACAAGTCTCTACTTCACCTGTCAAATGGACATATTAGTATCCACCCAAGTCTTGATTTCCTTATCTGTGAAATGGGATGTTAGTGACTACTTCATAAGCTTGTTGTGAAAAATAAACTCGTGACTGCTGAGGACTAACTTCTGCTTCTCAGAGAACCCCAAAGTCCTTCTGTCTTCCTCCTCCCCACACCCACCCGTTATTTAAAAACTAACCTCAGCAAAATGATACAGTCATTTTGGAAAACATTTTGGCAATGGCTTATCAAGTTAAATCTACATTTACCATATAACCCAGCAATCCCATCCTTATATACTGATCCAAGAGAAATGGAAACTTACTAATCATAGCTAGTGGAAAGATTAGATAGGAAGCTTAGTGGGCAGTGAGTTTATTAGGGGCTGGGGGCAACTCAGAAAAGGATATGAGAATGGTTGTACAGTTCAAATAATGGAATCAATGTCATTGAAATGTACATGCTAGAAATGGTTATGTTTTGGTGTTTCACTGTGTATATTATCTACAGCAACCACAAAATAAATTTACAGGAAAAGAAATAGAAACATGTTCATACAAAGACTTGAATCCAAATGCTCATGTTGTTGTTAAGTGCTGTCAAGTTGGTTCCAACTCATAGTAACCCTGTCTGTATAGGGGTTTCTGAGACTGTAAATCTTTACCAGATCCGACAGCCTTGTCTTTTTCCCATGGAGCAGCTGGTGGGCTCGAAATGCCAAACTTGTAGTTAACAGTCTAGCGCACTCCCAAATGTTCATGTTGGTGTTGTTAAGTGGTGTTGAGTCTGTTCCAATTCATGATGACTCTCTATACGGTTTCCAAGGAGCAGCTGGTGGGTTTGAACCACTGACCTTGTGGTTCAAACCAACTTCGAGGTCCAGTGCTTATCCTCCAGCGCTACATCAGGACTCCCAAAATGCTCATAGGCAGCCTTTAAATAATAATAGTAAAAATAAAAACTCAACTAGTGGATGGTTAAACAAATGATGGTATCCGTACAATAGACTCAGCAATAAAAAGGGAGAACGGTTGCTATATGCTCCAACATGAATAATGAATCTCTAAAACATTACACTGAGAAACCATACACAAAATATTACATACTGCCACAAGGTTGGCAGTTCAAACCCACAAGCTGCTCAATGGAATCCCTATGCAGGATCACCAAGAGTCTGAACTGTCTCGACAGGACTTAACAATAACATAACCCATTATAGTCAAGTGAATTCCAAGTTATATTGACCCTATAGGACATAGAGTTTCCAAGGTTGCAATCTTTATGGAAGCCAACTGACATATCTTCTTCCCACAGAGAGCCTTTGAATTTGAACCACCTTTGTTTCAGTTAGCTTAACCACTGTGCCACCAGGCCTCCTTTTATTACATACCACTATAAGATTCCACCTTTACTGCATTTTAGAAAAGGGAAAACTGTGGTGACTTTATTACATTTTAGGAAAGGTAAAACCAGAGGCGTTGGGGAGGGTATTGACTGCAATAGGGCAAGCGGAAAAATTTTGAATGATGGAAATGATCTAGGTCTTGATAGGCAACTGCATACAGCTAATCTCTGACTTACATCATACTCAAGTATGACAAGCCGCATTTACAACAGTCTGTTGCTTTTTTGTACATCTTATTGTTGGTGTAGCGGTTACGAATCTGACTGCGAACCACACGGTCAGTTCGAAACTACCAGCTGTTCCACGCGAGAAAGATGAGGCTTTCTGCTCCCGTAAAGATTTACAGCCTTGGAAACCCTGTACAGGGTCGCTATGAGTTGGAACTGACTCCATGGCACATCACCACCACCATTGTTGGTAGGCAGTACTACATATAATGTCACAGAACGGAATTTACTCATATTGTCATTCACAGATGTTCAATATTATGATTTACTGTTCAAAACACAGCCATATAGCAAGCTATGGTCTGGTCGACAGTGAGGTCTGTTTCAGAGTAGGGAGCTGTAACTGTGTTCTACTGTAACAAATTACAACAATTGAACTGCCCATGCAGCCAACAGCCATTATGATTCCAAATTTATTGTTACCATACTGACACTGACTTCATTGTGCACCAGGCCTATAATAGGCATGATGTTATTTGTTGCTTCATGCCATAAGAAGCATCAGCTGTTAATTTGAAATGTGATATTTGACAACGTCAGAATCAATTTATGATGGAGTCATCAAAATGGAATCATGTCTTAAGTCCCTGGATGGTGTAAACGGTAAGCACTAACTGATTGGAAGAGATCCATATTTAATGCCCAGTCCAAAGAGAGGTGAACCAAAGTAATGCAGAAATCATCAGATAATATCATTAATATCACAGGCAAGTAGAATTTGCTAAAAATAATTCAAAAACAGCTGCCAGAGGCTCAAAGCCGATTCAGAAAAGGCCATGGAATGAAGGATAACATTGCTGATATCAGAGATGAAAGCAGAGAACACCAGAAAGATGTTTACCTGTGCTTTATTGACTACACAAAGGTTTTTCGATTGTATGGATCATGACAAGCCATGGACAACATTGCTGAGCATGAGTATTCCAGAACACTTAATTGTGCTCATGATGAACCTGCACATCGACAAAGAGGCGGTCCTTTGAACAGAACAAGGAAACACTGAGCAGTTTAAAATCAGGAAAGGTGGGCACCAGGCTTGTATTCTTTCATTGTACTTATTCAATCTGTATGCTGGGTACATAATCCCAGAAGCTTAATTACATGAAGAAGACAGTGGCATCAGCACTGGAGGAAGACTCATTAACAACCTGGGATATGCAGATGATACAACCTTACTTGTTGAAATCAACGAGTACTTAAAATACTTATTGATGAAGATCAAAGATCACAGCCTTCCGTTGTTGTTGTTAAGTGCCATTGAGTCGGTTCCAATTCATAGCGACCCTGTACAGAGCTTCCAAGGAACACCTGGTGAGCTTGAACTGCTGTCCTTGCGGTTGAAACCGACCTCGAAGTCCAGCGCATTAACCAGGACTCCATGCAGCAAGTTGATTTCAACTCAGTATGGGTCGCACGCACCTCAGTAATAAAGAAAACAAGACTCCTCAACACTGGAGTCATAAATAACATGATAATAACTGGAGAAGAGTTTGAAGTCAAAGACTTCATTTTACTTGGCTCCACCATCAACACTCATGGAAGCAGCAGTCAAGAAATCTAATGACGTATTGCATTAGCCAAATCTGCTGCACAAGACCTCTTTAAAGTGTTCAAAAGCAAAGATGTCAGTTTGAGGACTAAGGTGTACCTGACCCAAACCATGGTATTTTCAGTAGCCTCATATGCATGTGAAAGTTGGACAATGAATAAGGAAGGCCGTAGAAGAATTGATGCATTTGAGTTAGGGTGTTGGAGAATATTGGAAGTACCATGGACTGCCAAAAGAACAAACAAATTTGTGTTGGAAGAAGTAGCCAGAATGCTCTCATACTTTGGACATGCTATCAGAAGGGACCAGTCTCTGGAGAAGGACATCATGTTTGCTAAAGTGAATGGTTAGTGAAAAAGAGGAAGACCTCCACCAAGATGGATTGGCAGAGTAGCAGCGGATGGCGCAGGACCGAGTGGTGTTTCTTTCTGTTGTGCATAGGGTCACTATGCTTTGGAACTGAGTTGAAGGCACCTGACAACAACAACAGGTTGAAAGTTTTAGTCCACCCAGAGGTACCTCAGAGGAGAACCCTGGCATTTTCATTCCAAATAATCAGTCACTGAAACCCCTATAGTGCACAGTTCTACTCTGGTACACCTGGGATCAAAGTGAGTCAGAATTTACTCCTCAGCAACTGATGATTGGATACAATTACTCAAACTCATGAAGCCATAAGGATTAATTGGGTGAATTTCACTGTAGATAAGTTATGATTTCATAAAGGAGAAAAGAAAAGTAGCCTCAGTAAAGCATCCTATTTTTGTTTCTGGTAATTGCCCTCGAGTGGGTTCCAACTCATAGTGACCCTGGAACAACGTTCCAAGGATTCCAAGGTGGTTTTAATCATTGACGTGGTGGTTAGCAGTCCAGTGATGAACCTCCAGCGAGACACACACTTCTGAGGCTGCCCCAAATTGCCAACCTGTGTTTGTTTCTTTCTTTTCTGAGGAGGCTGGGGCTTTGAAGGGAAGGGATATAAAGTGTGACCCACCAATATTAGGGTATGCAACACAGCAAGAGCTTGACTGGGGCTAGGGAAAAGTACCTCCATCCCCCATCCCCACTTTCCCATGCTGCCCAAGGAGAAGACAGTACCCAGTCCCCTAAGGTGGGGCAAAACTGCTTACCTGAATGGACAAGGCCTGAGGCCAACCTGGCGGTCATCCTGAACTGTCTTCACGTGCAGCCCAGAGTGCTGTTGCTACTCGCTGGTGCGTCCTTTCCACTTTCTTTATAACTCAATGTGGAGTTGGGGCCTCCTTGGGGGGAGGCCTGACTGGTCAGTAGGGTCTATTTTCGCAGATGCTGAATGTAAGTTGGAGTCAAGTAATGGGACACGCAAACACTCACACCCAGAGCAAGCCAGGTTTTGTCCCAGGTACTGTTGTTGTGACATCACAATGTTTCAAAGGTTACATTCTTCTAATGTAACTCCCTTTGATGTGTCTCCCTCTTTGTTAGGCAAACATACAGTGTCCATAGATGTCTGTCAGGTCAAGTCCATATGTACATGGTGAGAAAATTGATCCAGCATCCCTTTACCCCAGTCAGATCACCAATCTGTCCCCAATAAGGAGGTTTTAAAAAATGAAAATCTCAATTTCTTACACTGTTTTTTTTTTCTTTCTTTCTTTCAAGTTTTTATTAAGTGAATTGAGTGATAGTTTACATGGGAGAACATCATTTCATTGCAATGATTACAGTCTCCTCCCTGCATCATCATTCAACAGTATTTGCTTCTATTCCTCGGGTTTTTTGTTTGTTTGTTTGTTTTTTAATGTACACTAAAACACTGAGGAATATATAATAATTTAAACAGCCAAAGGGCACATTCTGCAAGCCTGCCTCCTGGCCACCAACACACAGTCTTTCTCCTTCCATGAGTCTAGAGTCTTCAGCTGCTCTATCTCTCCATGCCATCACCTCTGCCTCGATCTCTGGTATCACTGCTTCTCTGGTTAGAATCCCACATTCTGCTCATGCTCTTCTCTCTTGATGGTCCTAGGGTACTACTTCCCCCTCTAAGTTACAAAACTTCTACCTTTACAGTTTACACTATTTTTTTTTTTTAATTTAATTCTATAAGGAAATGTCCCATGATACATTCAAGTGGTTTCTACTCAAAACAGATTTTTACAGAGTTTTATCTTTTTCTTTGGAGGAGCTAGTCTGATTCATGTTGGGCTGGATCATATGCTACTTCTCAAAGACTGAAAGACTGGGAAGTCCAAGATTATATTTCAAAGAAAATAAAAGAGAAGGGAGAAATAAAAGAGGAAAAACCTAAATGTCAGAAAATATTTGCTGAACCTGTATGAAATCTTGTAACTGAAAATCAATTACCCCCCCTCAACACACACACACTCATGTAGTTGTTTCTGTTAAGTGCCGTCGAGTCGGTTCTGACCCATAGCGACCCTGTATAGGGTTTCTGAGGAGCAGCTGGTGAGCTTGAACTGCCGACCTTGCAGTTCAAACGGCTTTGCAGTCTGGTACATTAATCCACAGCACAACACCAGGACTCCCATCCATGTAGTTGTTGTTGTTGTTAAGTGCCATCGAGTCGGTTCCGACCCATAGTGACCCTGCGTAGGGTTTCCAAGGAGTGACTGGTGTAGTAGCTCCAGTTAAAAGAGTCAAAATGACCCGATTAGTTAAGAAGGTTCTCCATGGTCCATCGCAGAAATGATTGTACCCTGGAAGGTCCGCTTCTATTCAGGACTGGGGGCCAGAATGTACCAAGTCTGAGTCCCAGGCAACAAAAAGGATGAGGGAAGCAATCACAAATGTCCTTTCCAAAACAAATACTCCCTTTCTCTTTTGTTTCGCTGCCAAAAAAATGCATGCAAGTTGCAAAGGGTAGTGGTGGTGTGAGTCCTTTCCCAGAATGTCTTCCCAGACCTTTCCTCCATGCTTGGTAGGAAAAACAGCAGGGAGAAGTTCCGAGTATTCCAAGGAGCAGGATGAAATGGACTCGTCCTAAAACCTGCCTCCTAAAGAAGCTACCCATCAGCCTATGGGGAACAAGTGAGGAATTCTTTGGGAGAATTCCCCAGAATGAGTCTGCAAAAGACCCTCCCTGTCCACATAGAGTCTTCAAGGACCCATTCAAAGAGGTCTTCAGGTGGGGATCTCCAGGGAGGAGGTATTAGTGAGCTGAATGGGGTCTCAGTCACCTCTTCGACTTTGTACTCCTGGCCCTATAAGTTCCCTAGAGTTCAGCAATGTTTCTAATGACAGCTGCAGATTCCCCCACCTGCTGTTCCTCTTGTCTTTGAGGCTCCTGAGAACAAAGCTGCAGTCCTAGGGACCGACCGAGGGGGTCCACCACTTTTTCAACCACTAACAGAGCATGGAGGGCATTGAGGGTCAGTGATAGAATTCCTGCCAACAAGGCAGAGTGCTGTTTTGTTGTACATGGGGTCATATGAATCGGATATCATCTACACAGCAGCTCATAACAATAGAGCTCCAGGAAAGCCAGGGTCCTAGGGCTGTACAGGACTCGGCAGGTGTGGTATTTGGTCATTTACAATCAAGGCAGATCTGAGGACTTCTTTTTCGTCAGCCCTGTCTAGTTCTTGGAGGTATGTGGAGGTGCATGACTCAAAATAGCACCTATGAGTGAAAGCCTTTTTATAAACCGTCAAGTACTTAGTTTCCTAGTGATATCGTGACAACGTACCACAAACTGGGTGGCTATAAGAAGAGAAATTGATTGGCTTATAGTTCTAGAGGTTAGATGTCTAAATTCAGAATGTTGACTGTGTTGATTCTCTCTGAGGGTTCTCTGCTCCTCTTATAGCTCTGGTTGTGGTCAGCAATGCTTGACTACTGTACTCACATCACACTTTAGTCTGATGAAACAGCCACTCTGAGATGTGTTATTGTTTCAGCTGAGTTAATCATCCAGGAAGACCCTGGTATCATATGGTTCTACATGGAGGGAGGTAAATACATTACAGTACTGCTTGTGGCTCACAGTATTGTTCAGTCACTGAGTTACATTCTTAAGTTAAATTCAACCAATACTATCCCAACAAACAGTATGAGATGCTAAAGGGACACAGAGAGGGTTAAGAGAGGCAAGGATGACAGCTTTATAGAAAGGACACCTACAATGTCTCTTCTTTCCAATTCAGCAAGTTTTTATTGAATGGCCACTGTGTACCAAGGTATAGACATGGTGCCCGCAATCATGTGTTAGGATGGGTTACCACATGAGTACTTCCACAGGTAGCTGGCTACAACCCCAGCTCTGGACTACAAGGGGAGAATACGGAGAGCTCTAAAAGGAGTAACCAGAGCCTTGAGCCAGTTGGAATGTCAGGGGAACTCCCAGAGGAAACTATATTGGAGTTGACTGGATGTAGTGACCATTCAGTGCTCCCTTGTTCTGTTCTAACAACTGTCTCTTCGTCTACGTACAAGTTCCTCATGAGCACAAGGAATTCATCTGGAATACCCATTCTTTACATTGTTATAAATAGTTTGTCATGATCCACACAGTCAAATGTCTTTGCATCCTTAGTGAAACACAGGTACATGTCTTTCTAGTATTCTCTGCTTTCAGTTAAGCTCCATCTGATGTCAGCAATAATATCCCTCATTTCAGGTCCTCTTCTGAATCTTGCTTGAATTTCTGGAAGCTGTCTCTTGATGTGCTGCTGCAATCATTTAAAAATTATCCTCAGTAATATGATATTGTTGTGTATGATAATAATATTGTTCAATGATTTTCACAGTCCGTTGGATAAATGTTCTTTGAAATGGGTTTCTTCCAGTTGGTTGGCCATAGATAGCTTCAATATTGCAAGCCGAGGCTTGAATCTTTCTTCATTTTTTTCAGTTTTTGTTTTCTGACTCCAGGTCTTGCACATTTCATTTTAATACTGTATGTACTTTGTCTTCTCAAGCTGCTATTTGAAATCATCTGCTCAGCTCTTGTACTTCACCATTTCCTCCATTTGTTTTAACTGCTCTACACTTCAGAGTAAGTTTCAGAGTGTCTTCTTCCCTGTGTTTTTAATGACCTACTGAATTCTGCATATTTGATGTCCTTGATGTCATCCCATAACTCTTTGGTTATTAGTGACCAACGTGTTACAACTATTCTTGAATTTAGAGTTTTGAAATTCAGGTGGGATACACTGAAGGTCATGGTTTGGCTCTTGTGGACTTGCTTTAATTTTCTTGAGCTTCAACTTGAACTTGCAAATGGGAAATTGCAATAATGTTTTCTGCAGTCTGCCCCTGGCCTTGTTCTAACTGATGATACTGAGTTTCTCCATTATCTCTTTGCACAAATGTGGTAGCTTTGATCCTTGTGTATTCCATCTGACGAAGTCCATGTGTATAGTTGCTATTTATGTGATTAAAAAAATATTTGCAATGGAGAAGTCGTTGATCTTGCAAAATATCATGTGCTCTCCTGTATCATTTCCATCACCAAGACCATATTTTCCAACTACTTAGTGTGGCACTGTAGGATAAAGCACTGGACTGCAAAGTTGATTTGAACTACGAAGTTCAAACTCACCAGTCGTTCCTTGGAAACCCTATACAGGGTTATTATGAGTCAGAACTGACTCGATGGCACTTAACAACTATATCCTTCTCCATTAGAATATACCGGTAACTTGTCGCCCTTGAACAGATTCTGACTTACAGTGACGCCATGTGTGTCAGAATAGGACTTTCATTGGCTGAGTTTTTTCACAGTAGATCACCAGACCTTTCATCTGAGACAATGTTTGCATCATCCAAGAACTCCATTAGAATACACAGTGTAGGCTGACTCTCAGAAAAAAAAACAACTTGTGGGTGGAATCAAAAGCTGTTCAATATTACGAAGGTGGCTTTACAAGCTGGGTTGCAATGCTTGAATGTTGTGGGTGATGTGTCCCCAGCATTCAAAAGTCTCTCTTGCTTTTGATTTCTGACCTACAGCAGTCTTTTCCACACTGCTCCATGGAGCTCAAGGGCCCAGTGGTGGCCTAGGAGGTATCCTGGGGGCCGCCAAGAGAGTGAGCAGGCTGCCAAGAGGAAACTAGAGTCGCTCAGATTGGACTGGGTTTATATTTTTGCATTTATCTGAAAAATAGCTTGTAAGTTAAAAAAGGGGGCAGATCTCTCAGCACAAGGCCAATGTGCTTGATCACCAAAAGGGGATCATGATTTCACTCCTCTAGCAAATACGAAGAGTCTTCAAAAAGTCTGTGGAATTATAATATCTTTCGTTTCAGTTTTCCACAAACTTTTTGACGCCCCTTTGTATTTATGGAGCACCAACTGTATACCTGCCTGTTTTCAGGACTGGAGTAGAACAGTGTATTTCTGTGATGATCCCAATTCCCCCCACCCCAATCACCAATATCTTCATGAAGAAAACTTATTGAAGATCATTTCTGAATTGGCACAGAATTTTGTGAGAAGCATCTCCTATCAAAGCTTTGCAGCCCCTCTAGGCTTCTCTCAGAAGCAGATGGAGAGATGAGCTTCTTTCTCGTTTCCTCATCCTTTCCCTCAGCTTCTCAGCAGAGGCTGCACAGGAGCCCATTGGGAGAGGTCCAGTTTGGGTCTTTTCTGCTTTCCTTCCCTCCTGCCCTGCCTCCGCTTAGCAATTGCAGCAGCAGCCCTGACCTTCTGGATGCCCAGCATCTGTGGACAAACATTAACCAAAGTAGCCCCCACAGCTCCCAACACCAACCATTCTGCACCCTGCGCTCCATGACCGCCAACAGTCCTGCTACAGGTGGTTCTTTGTTGCTTCCTTTGTGGGAAGAGAACCACTACTGGGAACTTCTTTAGAGAAGTCTTTCTCCACAGTTTGTTACTGTTTCCAAGCTCTTCCTGATATGTGAAGAGTGGTAATTGTGTGAACAAAACCCCTCTCATCTGACTCCCACAGTTTAGGTCTGAGGGACACTTAGTGAGTTTGATCCAGAGAATCATTAACAAGAGCACCAAACATAGCTTATCTTCAAGTGCCCTTTTACAGAATCCTCCCACTTCCTTGCCAGCTAAGTACAATTATGGCACCCATTTTAGAGGTGGAAGTTCAGAGAAGTCAGGGGCCATCCAAAGGTCACACAGCTCTTAAATGGCCCACAGGGTTTGTACCCAGGGCTGACAGACTCCAAACCCTAAGAGTTTACTCTTTGCTCTTGTGTGAGCCTGTGTTTTGCAGGGGGTGAAGCTTCATCTGCAACCACATCACCCCCAAACTACATTTAGCAGCTGCGTGGTGAGTTTGCATTTGCTCCTGAGATCAGTACTCTGGCCCCCAATGCCTTCTACGCCTATAGTGAATTCCTAGGAACCCAAAAGAAGGCATTTACTCTACCATCCTTTTGGGGGGATCTGGGGACATTCTTGTTAGGGGAGAGGTCTGGACCTTTAAAAGAATGCCTCTGACTTGTGTAAAAGCAAACAAAAGCATTGCTCATTTGAAGCTTGCTTCCTGTTTCTGGTGGTTACCGTATTTATTTTAGGCTTAATACGAGTGCTGGTTTTATGCAGATCATGTATGCTTTGGGGTCCTTGGGCAGTACAAATGGGTAGCAGGTTCAGTGGCTAAGCAAAAAGTTGGCAGTTGAAGTCCACCCACAAGCACCATGGGAGAAAGTCAGCCATTGAAAATCCCATGGAGCATAGCACTGTGCTGGCACACATAGGGTTGCCATGAGTTTGAGTTGAATCCATGGCAACTGGTTTTCTGGTGTTGTATAATTTCTGTGTCTGGAACTTTAATTTTCTGTATGCAATAATTGGTGTCTAACCAAGAGCCCTTGTGCCCCCTTTTTTTCCATTTTCGGGGGTTCTGGGGTTTATGTAGCTGGAAATCTGGCACATGGTGGTCCGGTCTCTCAGTCAAGATGCCCCAATGTAAGGAGAGGAGCACAGCCTTTTACACTTGCATTCTCAGTTTGCAGAGCAACTCAGCGAGGGGAGAGTTTATAGAGAAGGTCGGGAGGTCTTCCATGATGTCCTCAGAGAGAAGGGGACTCTGGTCCATTAAAGCCAGCTCCAGGTCTCCAGGTGAGCATTGCCACAGGGACCAAGAGTCTGGCAGGCTCCCAGTGCATTGCTGTGGACACTGAATCTGCTCAGATTCCCCTACGCTTACCTACCACGTGTCACAGAGTTCTCAGGCATGCCCCAGGTGTGGACATTCCCAATCCCTTCTAGAAATCATCCCCAGCCTTCATACCATCATTCCTTGTTGTTGTTGTTGTTAAGTGCCATCGAGTCGGTTCCGACCCATAGCGACCCTGTACAGGGTTTCCGAGGGTGTAAATCCTTACGGGAGTAGAAAGCCTCATCTTTCTCCCGCGGAGCGGCTGGTAGTTTCGAACTGCTGACCTTAAGGTTCGCAGCCCGATTCGTAACCACTACGCTACCAGAGATCATTCCTTGGTGGTACTCATTTTGCTCCCCTCCCTCTGCTGGAGATTCTCTGCATCATCTCACAGACCCACCCCAGGACCCAGATTAAGGACTCCAAGATACAAGAGACATTGCTAGCTGAAGGGAACACCAGGCTAGGTACTCCAGTTAATGGGGAACCCCTACCTGCCCTGGTGTGGCGCTGCGGGTTAATGTGCTGGACTGCAAGGTTGGTTTGAACCGCAAGGTCGGTGGGTCAAGCTTACCAGACGCTCATCGGAAACCCTACACAGGGTCGATATGGGTTGGAAATTACTCGATGGCACTTACCACAGCAACCCTTCCCAGACAAGTCAGTTGGACCATTGCTACCCTCGCCTCTTCCACTGAAGGTTGCCAAAGTGAACAAATAAAACTATTGTGGTTGTTGGTAAGTGCCATCAAGTCAGTTCGGACTCATAGCAACCCTGTGTAGGGTTTCCAAGGAGCAACTGGTGAGTTTGAACTGCTAACTTTGTAGTTCGCAGTCCAGTGCTGATTTTACAGTGCCACACCAGGAATCCTAAATAAAAAATCAAATTATAGGACACCCAATTTTATTTGAATTTCAGATGAACAAGAACTTTTTTTGTTTTAAACTCTTTATTGTGAGCTGAGGGAAAGCTAGTTTTACTTCTAACACATCACAGGCTTCGTCTCATTTCAGGGCCTGCCATCCCCTCCATGCAGCGTCGCTTGTCCACTGCCTCCCTGTGACTCTCCTTTCCAACCCTCCTTCTTTCCTCACCCTTCTGAACTTTGTCCTTGGGGAAATGCTGCCTTTGATCTTGAGTGGTTGGCCAATTACCTGGTGTGCACAACTCTCCAGTGTTATATAGACTTTTTTTTTAAAAAAAATAAGTATGTCCCATGTAATATCTAGGATATACTCATCCCAAACAATTATTAATTGTTTATCTTCAGTTCAAATGGAACTAGCTTCCGGTATTTCTCTCCCATACTTCACAACCACAGGGCTGTTTGCCCCGTCTGGTCTGTGGGCTGTGGTAGGTAGCTGGCTGCACCCTCGCTCACCACTAGGACTACATTGTCCTCAGTGCCAGCACTCACCGGACTTGGCTCTGATTATGAGGTTTGTGTCTGCTTCTCCACTGGGTTCTGAGCTTCTTAGAGGCTGGGCTCATTATTCTGGCTTTTCTCCTCTTCCGGTCTGGCTCCTGGTGGAGCCCAGCAAAGGGTGAGACCCAAGACAGTGATGTCACCAGGATGTCCCCTGCCAGTCTGGGTGCCCATCATTGGACGAAGAAGACAGTCTCAGCCTTGGCCAGTGGGAGAAGGGAGGAAGTGTGGGAAGCCAAAGGGGGTGGAGCCAGGAGGGGCAGGGCCATGAAGGCCAGTGCTAGGCCCTGGGATGGGTGGGGTGCTCTGCCCATGGAGGAAGGGGTGGTTTCCACAGGCTGGCCCCACCTATGTGAGCAGGGGGAGTGACACCATGCTTTACCCTAGTGGGGCCAGCCTGCAGAAGCCACCCTTCATCCATGGGTTGAAGAGAAGGTCAGTAACAGTTTGGTGACCAGAACATGTTTGAGACTAAATGGACACATGCAAGAATAAATGAGCAAATGCTCAGTGATAGCACCTGAATACAAAGCAGCAGAATGGCAGGTGCCTAAGGCCAGGGATCCTGAGCACCGGAAGTGTTCAACAAACACACGTCAGAAGTCAGCAGTTGTGCTCCTAGTTGACTGTGCCAATCACATTCCAACCTTGAGCCTCTTTCCCCACAGCCATTCCAGGGGGCTGGCTCACTCAGCGGGAAGCCCAATGGGCTAGGCTCGGGAGATTGGAAGGGACAGCTGAAAGTAGAAGCACTCATGCTTGGGGAAGCAGCTGCAGACCTAGCTTTCTCGGGCTAGCCCTCCAGATGGGAGAGGGAGTCAGAGGGGTCATTTCCACAAGAGCTGGTGGTTGGGTGGAATTTGCAAGGACCAAGGTCTTGACAGCCTGGCCAATGGGAGGGTGGCCAGGCCCATGGCCAGGGCATTGGGTGGCATGTAGCTTCGAGGTTGGACAGGCCAATGGTTTGAAGACCCCTTGACAGGGGTCTACTCTGATGAGATGGAAGTGGCCTGGAAGCCAAGAACGAAGGCCCATGTCCCTGCCCAATTGCCAGATGATTCTGGGCACACAACCCCAGCCTAGGAGGACCACTGTGTAGGTGAACATAGTGCCAGGACTAAGACTCCCCTTGGGACCAAGGGAGCAGGTCACCCCTGGATGGCCACTCAGAGACGGACCTGCTCAGGGCATTTCTGGGATGGAGAGTGGCTACCACCAGGTGGCCACTGGCCAAGCAAGGCTCTTTGTGCCCTCTCCTTCATCAGCTATGACAGGAGAAACACTCAGAACCCTTCCTGTCCTGTCTCCAGTACTGAGAGCCTGGGAGCCCCACTGTCATTCACCATTACCAGGGCAGTGCCAGCAGCATCTCGTTACTCCATATTTACCTCCACCCCCCAACAAAGAACCTCACACCTAGCAGGTGTTTAGGAAGTGTTTGCTGCTGAGGAAATGAATGAATGAATTAATGGATGGATGAACAGATGGACCAAACACACTGCTGTCAGATGGATCCTGAATCATGGCGCCCCTGTAGAACAGAGTAGAATTTCCTTATAGGGTTTTCAAGGCTGTAAATCTTAATGGCAACAGACTGCCTCATCTTTCTTCCATGAAGCAACTGGTAGACTTGAAGCACCAACTTTCCTGTCAACAGCCCAGCGTTTAACCATTGTGCCAGTAGGAAGGTTCCTTGAATAGATGAGTAGAGCCTGGAAATTCTTGCTGAGGCTGAGGACTGGCCCCTGGGGGGACTTCTATCCAAGGGACCATGAGATTTCTTCTGTGCAGTGTGCTTTTCAAAACAGGGACATGGAAGAAGAGGACGCTTGGTGGGGAAGATGTTAAGTCTGAGCAGGGTGGTAAAGCAAATCTCCTTTTAGCTTCACTGTCTTCTGCATTCTGGGTCCCTCCCTTCACACCACCATGTCTCACTGCCCCAAGGCCCTCTGGTCCTGTAGAACCAGCTTGGCAGCCCTTCTTCTGAAAGCCTCTCCACATCCTTCACCAAAGCCCCTCCTTCCCCAGAACATCCCCAGAATGTCCTGGGTTAGGACTACACTTCCTGACTTATGTCTTTGAGCATCTTTATCTGTGTGTCATACTGTGGTGGCGTGTGTGCTGCTGTGCTACTGGAAGCTATGCCACCAACATTTCAAATACCAGCAGGACCACTCATGGTGGACAGGTTTTAGGGGAGCTTCCAGACTAAGATAGACTAGGAAGAAAAGCCTCAGCTAAGGAAAACCTTATGGAACACAACATCCAATGTAGTGTGGGAAGATGAGCTGCTAGGGTTGGAAAGCACTTGAAAGAACACAGCAACAATCGTGAAGACAGCCAAGGACTGGGCAATGTTTCCTTCTGTTGTACACGGGAGCAATGAGTTAAAGTTGAGTTGGCCACATTAACAAGAACAACACCTAACAGGATGGTCTTAATAGCGCTAGGATCATTATAAGGCCCAAATGCGCTAACTCATTGAAAGTGACTGGCACAGAAGTCCTTGGCAAGTGGTGGTTCGGGGTTCATGGAGGTCAGGGGCTATCGTCTTGGATGCTCTTGAGGTGACTTTGCTGTCCAGCAGAAAACCTGGTGTACAGTAGGCGCTCAAAGAGAGAGTTGATCCAAGTCTCAGCGTTCTGCCTGGATGGACTGGGAGTGCCTCCTATCCTGGCAGGCTGCTGGGGGGCTATGCAGGGAGGTCTGACAGTGTGGGCAAGTGGTTGGACAGCACAGAGAGCTGACTGCTTCAAAACTTGGTCCAGACAGGGATTGACTCTCTTTAGCTGGGACCCCAGTGCTTCATCTCACAGCTAGATCTCGAAGGTCTGGCCAGAGCCAGGCTGGAGCACAGGCCGACTTTCTCCCCCCTCCTGGCATTTGCCTAGTGACCCAAATTTGTGGCCCTGTGCTGGACTAACTCCTGCCTGGATTGGCTGAATCTAGAGCTTCCAGTTTTAGCAAATAAAAATACTGGATACCCACTTTCATTTGAATTTCGGATTGATAAAAAGTCAGTTTTGTGGTCTAAGTATGCTCCTTGTAGCCTTTGGGACATACTCATCCTACATTATTCCTTGCTGATCTGAAATTCACATGTAACTAGACTCCCTGCCTTTTATCTGGCTGGAGTTTGGCCAGTGGCTGGGGATCATAGGGGACTCAACTGCGGTGGGAGATGAGGGTGGAGTGGAGTGGGAGAGAGGGAACTGCTCCTACTAAAAGCACTTTAAATGAATGTCAGGCAACGTCATAGGTTGTTTTGTTTGTCTTCACACAGAAAAAGAGCATGTCATGCCCCTCAAATGTCTGCCTTGCTCTGTTGATGTGGCCCCAGAACACGCCTGGGTTCTGAAAGGAACATTGACTGCTACACAAGAGGCCCTTTCATTTTCTCGGCAGCTTGGTGCCTACGACCCTGTGTCCCATTTGGAACACTCTTGGGATAGGATAAGCAGGGGACATTTGTCTCTCCAGAGGCTATGGTTCTTCTGGGCTATTCAGATGAACCAATGACAAAGTCCACTTAATCGAGGTGCTAGGAAGCAGAGCCTAAACATGGTAGTTCCATGTCCCAAGCACCTCGGCAGCATCAGGTACTGCACAGCATTCAGCCTCTAAGCCTCACCTCAACTCTGAGAGATCGTGTTAGGATTCCATTTGACACATGGGACAACTGAGGCCCAGGCAGGGAGAAGTCTTTCACCAGCGCCACACAGCAAATGAGTGGTGAGGCTATGGTTCAAACTCCAGTCTCTCTTCCCATATTCTGCTGTGACTCGTGTGCCAGCCAGCTTGCTCAGTGTCTGCTGTAGGCCTCAGTTTTCCCATCTGTGAAACGAAGGGCATAGACAAGGTGATCCCTGAAATCCTTCCATGTTGTCATCGTTCTTGGGTGCTGACTCAAGGAGTTCTGATTCAGTTCTGACTCATAGTGACCCCATGAACAACAGAGCTAAAATAAACACTGCCCAGTCCTGTACCATCCTCACAATCCTTGCTGTACTTGAGTTCATTGCTGCTGCCACTGTGCCAATCCATCTCATTGGGGTTCTTCTTCTTTTACGTTGACCCTCCACTTTACCGAACACGGTATCTTTCTCCAGGGACTAGTCCTTCCTGACAACATGTCCAAAGTACAGGAGACCAAGTCTCCCCATCCTTGCTTCTAAGGAGCACTCCGGCTGTACTTCTTCAAAGACAGATTGGTTTGCTTTTCTGGCAGTCCAGAGTACTTTCAGTGTTCTCTGACAACACCATAATTCAAATGCATTGATTAGTTTCGGGTCTTCTTGTTCATTATCCAGCTGTCTCATGCATATGAAGTGACTGAAAATACCATGGCTTGAGTCAGGTGCACCTTAGTCCTCAAATGGGCTTCTCTGCTGTTTAACACTTCAAAGAGGTCTTGTGCAGCAGGTTTGCCCAGTGTAACATGTCTTTTGGCTTCTGGACTACTGCCACCATAGGCCTTGATTGGGGATCCAAGGCAAATGAAAAAATGAAGTCACCTTCCATAGAGATCACCAGAAAGATGAGTGTGCTCACTATTTGCACACGTTTTACTGAGGCTATTATTACTACTAGTGGTATTTGTTTCAGAGCAAAAACACTGATCGAAGTCTATGTTGCAAAGCTTGGCAGCTACTCATAGAATACCTATCTCCATAGCATGAGCCTGGTGACATAAGATACACACACAGAACTGGGAAAGACTTCACAGCACCCTATGGGATACTTGGTCAACATGCCTGAATAGGAACGGACAGTATGACTAGATATGCACCTAAAATACATGTAACTTACAGATAAGTTATGAGCATAGATGCTAGCCTCTTTACCCAGACTCCACATTCCCCAAGATACATGAGAACAAAGGGCAGAACCCGTCTGGAGAACCCTGTTCTGCTCTCCCCTCCACTACCTGCTCCAACACAGCAGGGTGGGCAGGACACCCCATAGACACCATCAGCCTTCTACCCATCAGTCAGTCAGCAGCTGTGTGACTGGGCTGTCTCAGGCTGGGCTCAAGGGACCATAGGTGATGCCCCTTCTCAGGTGTGGCAGCATAGTGGTTCTCCATTCTTTCCACGGCTGTCTTATGTCCATTACTGCTGAACTCCATCAAGAAGCACATCCTCAGAAATCGTCCCCTCCCCTCATCCCCTTACCCAGGCAGAGTTTGGCGCCCCCCTGTGGATTCCCATGATGCTCTATGCCTATTCCTCTCAGCATGTAAGTCTCTCCCACTGGACAGTGAATATGGAGTCCAAGGTCTGCATATGACCAACTTATTAATTTAAGTCTCAGCTTAAATGCCATTTCCTCAGAGAGGCCTTTCTTGACCTCCCCTGGCTAAAAAGGACTCCCATCACACTCTGCGAATTCTCTTTCAGCGTCTATGAAGCACTGATCACATTTTCAATCAAGTGATATGTATCTATAACATTCAAGTAAAATTCACATAATATGAACCTAACCATTCTAAAGTGTTTAATTCAGTGGCATTATATACATTAACAATGCAACTAACACCTTTATCTAGCTATACAACATTTTATCACCCTAAAAGAGACCCCAATACTCATGAATACTCCCCATTCCCTACCTCCCCAGCCTCTGGCACCCATCTACCTGTTTTCTGTCTTTATGGAGCTGACTATTCTGGGTAGTTCATAGCAATGGAATCATACACTTCTCTCCCTCCTCAAGTTCTCAAGGCTCATCTGCATTGCAGCTGGTGTCAGGACTTTAGTCCTCTTTAGGGCTGAATAATATTCTTTAGTATGGATACGTTGTTGTTGTTGTTGTTAGGCGCCTTTCAGTCGATTTGGGACTCAGAGACCCCAGGTGACAAGGTCGACCTGCCCAATGGGGTTTCCTAGCATGTAATCTTTATAGTGGGCTTCCTGATAGTACAATGGTTAAGCACATGGCTGCTAACCGTAAGTCAAAGTCAATAGTTTGAACCTACCAGTTGCTCCGTGGAAGAAAAGACCTGGTGGCTTTCTTTTTTTCTTTTTTAATTTGATTTTTTTTTTTTTTTTTGTAATTGTGAACTGAGTGCTAGTTTACATGGGAGAACATCAGCTTTACACAGTCATTTCACTGCAGTGATTACAATCTCCTCTGTGCATCATCATTCAACAGAATTTCCTTCCATTCTCTCTGTTTTTCTTTTTTTTTTATGGGGGGTGTTGTGGGAAGATGTACACAAAAACACTCAGGAATTTACCATCATTTAAACAACCAAAGGGCACATTCTGAAAGCCTGCCTCCTGGCAGCCAGCACCCATTCCCTCTCTTTCCATGAGTCCAGGGTCCTCAGGTGCTCTCTCCCTCTCCATGTCCTCAGCTCTGCTCTATCTCTAGTGTTGTTGCTTCTCTGGATAGGGCCATGCATTCCGCTCTTGCTCTTCTCCCTTGATGGTCCTAGGGTCCTCTGTTCATGGAATGTAAGATTAACTATGTCCCCTTTATTTGATAAAACTTCTACCTTTACAGTTGTGACAGATGCAATTAGTCATGATAACAATTGCTCACTACTGAATCATAAGAATATTATCCCCATCTCCTTTCACCAGACCCATCTAGACAAGATGAAAACTATTCGACCTTTGCCTGCACACTCTGAAACTAAACTCCCTCTTGAAACCTAGTAAGCCAGACACTTCGTGCCTTTATCACATCCTCATTTTAGGTACCCAATATCTAAGTTGCCCGTCCCTATCTACCGTGTACACAGAGGGGATAGGATTGATACTTGCCGTGAAGACTCCTTCCCTCTCAGTGTTGGTATTTTGAGCTACTAGATCCATGAATATAGGTCAAGTTAATCAAGTTGTAGCAATTTACACTCATTTCCTTTATAATTTTTTTTTTTAATTCATCTTCCTCAAGTCGAGTTCTGATTATCAAGCCATCAAGGCTAGGTCAAATGGGTACTATCTGTAAGTTTGGGTGTTCTTGTGCGTCTCCCCTCACTTCATATCAGCTGGATGCTTCACTCTCAGCTCTAGCCTTCTGTGACTATGTGTTTGTCCATGGGCTCAGGAGTTCCCAGGTCTCACCCTGGTGGTCTTCTCTTATAAAGATTTCTGTTTCATAGAGTTTCTGTTTCATGAATTGGGATCAACTCAACAGCAAACAGTAATTGCAATCTTTACAGATTGCATACCATAGTTTACTCATTCATTCATCCACTGATGGACACTTGGATTGTTTCTACCTTTTGGCTACTGTGAACAAGGCTGCAATGAACACATGCATACATGTATTTGTTTGAATACATGACCACCAAACTTTTTCACAGTGGCTACACCAGTTGAAACTCCCACCAGCGAGTCATGTTAATCCACATCTTCTCCAACACTTGTTATTTTCCACTTTTCTGATAATAGCTATCCTAGTGGGTGACCTCCTAGCTTTCACTTTGCTCCAAGGTCCTCCTACATTGCTACCAACCCTGCCTCATGGAGCCCATCACCAGTGTTTCCTTACCTTTGTTCATGGTTTCAGCTGGCAGTGTAAATTAGAAAAAAAATAATAACAGTAAAGAAATTTAACTCAGCAAGAAGTTCAGTGTTAGGACAGGCTCAATCAGGAAACATTCCTCTTGCCTATTGACCAAAGGTTGACTCCCTGTGTTCTTAATATGGCTGCCAAGAGTGATTCTGGCTATCCAAATTCTTGTTCACATGCACTGAATGAGAATTGAGCCAGCCTAGTTCCCATGCTCAGCCCTGAACCTGGGATTGTCCCAGAAGGGATGTGCCGCTTTTTTGAACTCTAGATTCCTGAAGTCATATCAGGCGTCTACTTTTAACCTGGAGATTCTCAGCTCTGAATCCCTAGAAAGAATCCACAGTAGATCCCTTCTCTGGGTACTCACTGCCCCAGTCCTTGTGTCTCTTCTGTCACAATGTCACAATACTGCTGCCATTGTATGTTGTTGTTGTTAAGTTCCACTGAGTTGTATGGTCACTGCATTTTTACTGTGAGCTCTGAGAGGAGAGGGGCTGTCTCAGGTCCTCAGTGACTTCAGAGACTGGCCCAGAGGAGTTGCTCTGGGACATTTGCTGAATGAAGGAGAGATTGCTAGAATGAATGGTTGGGAACAATATAGGAGCTGAGACAGGAAGAGGGTGGCATGGGGAATGAGGGAAGCCATCCCTACACACAGGTTCTGGCTTGTGGAAATCAGAACCAGGTGGGTGGTAGGTACCTGCATGTGAAAATCCTCAGTTCAGTCTTCCTCTGGAAGCCCTGAGCTAGCAGCCCAGGATGAGACAGGGAGCCCTTGAGCTGACCAAAGACTAGCCTGGTGTGGCTCCTTTAAACAGCTGTCCCGCCCCTTCTCTGAGTCATCCTCCCTCCCACCAGCCTTTCCTGGCCACAGCCTTCACCCCTCCCTTGTCTGCCTGTCCTTGTCTCACCTTCTGGCTTTGACACACACTGCTGCCCTCTGCCTGGTTATTAATAAGATGCAGGATCTTGCCAATGGTGGCTGCTCATGGCACACCTCCTCAGCACCAGGCCCTAACCACAGGGTGACATAGGAATAGTCACCCCAATTCCCAGAGGGCAGTGGTGTTGGGGTGCAAACAGAAACGTGCTGTTAGACAGCCTGTGAGTTCCTGGTTGTGCCAGGGGAGGCAGAATCTCTCACTTGGGGCCAAGTCAAGGTGCTGTGAATTGGTGTTTACATTGCAAAAGAAGCTGATCCCTTTTGAAAGGAGGATGGTAGGTGGGGTCCCCATATAAACAGGAATCAAAATAGAACAGCTCTGATTGGGAGTTGGGGGCGGGAGCTCTACCTCTTCAGTCCCGCATTCCCAGTTCCCATATGGATTTCAAACATAAGTCTTCCACTTAATAGCTTGATATCCTGAGAAAGTGGTGTTATCTATCTAAGCCTCAGTTGTCTCAACTGTAACCTAAAGGGTGATGAGAGCACTCACCGCAAAAGGTTCTTGTGAGCATTGCCTGAGCTATTGAAGGGAAAATGAGCTCACACACAGGAGGCATTGAGAATTTGCTCACTGGGTTTCCTCCCTCCATTCCAAGAACTCTTAGAACAGCAGACCTACTTTCTCTGTAGCTCTCCCTGCCAACTCCCAACCTGCCCTTTATCACTAGAATTCCCTTCCCATTCATTGAATTCCCTCCCTATCCATCCATCCACGCATCCATTCAATTCTTTGACAAATATCTGTTGTGCACTGCTTTGAGTTGAACTGTATCCCCGCTCCCAAAAGATGTTTTGAAGTCCTCAATGCTCCATACCTGTAAACATGACCTTATTGGGAAAGATGGTGTCTGTAGATGTAATCAAGTTAAAATGAGGCTGTTGTCTATGTGATGACAGAGGCAGAAATTGGTGGGATGCAGCTACAAGCCAAGGACTGCCAAGGATTGCTGGCAACCTCTAGAAGCTGGGAAAGGCAAGGAAGAATCCATCCCTGGAGTCTTCAGAAAGAGCCTGGTCCAGCTTTGCCCCCTGATGTTGGTGCTCACCTCCTAGGTCTGGTGAGAGATTGATGGACAGTGTGGAGCCTAGGCCTGGCATATAGTGTGCGAGGTCGACTCTTCCCTGCAGCTAGATAGGGGGCACTCACAGTGGCCCAGCCCACTGTTGCTGATCAGTAATGTGGTATCATAGTTAGGAGCTCTGACTCTGGAGTCTTGTTTCTTGATCAAGCCTTGCTAGATGGGGAACTTTTATCAAGTCACTTATGTTGCCCAAGATCACACTGCCAGAAAGTGACCAAGTTGGGATTCAAACCCAGAGCCTCCACCCTTCCCAATGTGCCATGTGACCTCTGTTCAACAGGAAAAAATGTAAAACATAAGAAGCCAAAACACGACTGCTGTGAAGATGTTGTTTGGGAAAGTATGACTTTTCAGACCCACAGCTTGCTACATACTCACTTCTGGTGAGTCCAGCCCCTGCCAGGTTCCCAGGCCCTGCTTCTCTCCTTTCCCATTCCTGGGGCAACTTGTCCCTGGCACCTCTGAGCCCCTCTCTTGGGGCTTGGAGGCCAGCCCAGCCCAGCTCAGCTCAGCTCTGTGCATGAAGAGTTTTGAGGAGAAGCAGCCTTTGTCAGGCTCTGGAGAACCTCCCCCACCCCCACCCCAACAACTTTCCCAGGATTAAGAAGTGCTTAGCCTGTGACTCTCCAATCGTCCAAAAACCGGCTCCAAACATTGGTTGTTGCCAGGGGCAGGGGCAAGGGGGAGTAACTGCTGCATGGGTACTGGTTTTGTCTGGGAGTGATGAAAATGTTCTGGAACTAGATAGAGGTAGTGGTGGCTTAATATTATGAATGTCCTAACTGGTGAATTTTATGTCATGTGACTTTCACCTCAATAAAAAAACAAAAATAACAATGACAAAAAAACTGATCTAAGGAGACAGAAGAGGCTGGCAGAATAACAAGACTCTCTAAGTTCCACCTTACCAGGCAGGCACCCATTAAAGACACTCAGCCAGAGCCTAGATGCACATAGAAAACAAAACAATGAACATGATTAGTGGTGTTCAGAACAGGTTTGGTGGTGGTGTGCCATGGAGGCGGTTACAACGACGCATAGCAACTCTGCATAGGGTTTCCCAGGCTGTAAATCTTTAAGGGAGCAGAAAGCCTCATCTTTCTCCCGTGGAACAGCTGGTAGTTTCAAACTAGCTGACCTTGAGATTCGCAGCCGGACTCTTAATCACTACACTACCCGAGCTCTTTCCATACCCATTAGGATGGCTATCATCAAGAAAAAAAATGTAAAAGAACCTGTTTAGACAGGATGGGGAGAAATCTGCAGCCACACTCATTGCTGGAGGGCATGTAAATCAGTGCAGCCAGTATGGAGAACAGTTTGCCAGTTCCTTACACAATGAAACATGGGATTGCCATTTAATCCAGTAATTCCACTTCTAGGTGTATACCCCAAACTCTGGGTACAAACAGTCGTGAACACCAATGTTCATTGCAACATGATTCACAATAGGTAAAAGGTGCCTGATTTGTCCATTGGACTGTAGGTTTCTTGAGGGCAGGCATAATCAAATAAAATTTAAAAATAGAACAAATAAAACATAGTTTGAAGTGTTCAGGGACATTGCTCCCATTATAACTTCCTCTTGGCTGAACATTATGTGCCTCTTTGGAGGTTTGGAATAGTACTCTGCCATCACGAAGTTCATTTTTTCTTTTTTCACTTTTATTGGAGTTTGGGTGAAAGTTTATAGAGCATATTATTTTATTTTATGGCATTGTTTGCAATCCCCTCGATGTTACCCCCTGTATTCCTCATTTGCATTCTTCTTTCTTTAAAGTCCCTAACTGCCTTCTGAACTTTGTTTTGGGGAGAATGCTGCCCTTTTTGTCTTGAATGGTTGATTGTACTAAGGAGCACATTCCTCCCTGGTGTTATTATTCACTTTGTAGTCCTGTCTGTTATTTGGCTGAAAGTTGGTACCCAGGAGTGTGATCAGTTCAAGACTTGAAGGTTGTCTGAGAGTCATAGTCTTTGGGGGTTCCACCAGTCTCCTCTGTAAGACTGGTAGTTTTGATAAATTTTGAGTTTTGTTCTTTTTGTCTCCCTCTCTGTGGTCTTGATCAGAGCACAGTAGGTTGTGACAGTCGGACACCATCTATTTCTTCTGTTCTCAGGGTATAAGGTTCTGATGCATGCTGCAACACGCTGAGTGTAAGAAGTCAGACACAAAAGGGCAAACAGGATCCCACTTACATGAAATACCTAGAATAGGCAGATGTATGTTGTCGTGTTTGAGTCAATTGTTGCTGCCACTGCCAATCCATCTAGTTGGGGGTCTTCCTCTTTTTCACTGACCCTCCTCTTTATCAAGCATGTTGTCCCTCTCCAGGGAAGGACATCAAATTCAGGAAAGAGGTCTTGTGCAACAGATTTGCATAACAGTACATTGTTCGATTTCTTGCCTGCTGCTTCCTTGAGTGTTGATTGTGGAGTCAAGCAAAATCAAGTCTTTGACAACTTCAATCTTTTCTCCATTTATTGTGATGTTATTTATTGGTTCAGTGTTGAAGATTTTTGTTTTATCTACATTGAAGTGCAACCCTTACTGAAGACTGCAGTCTTTGATTTTCATCAGTAAGTATTTTCAGTCCTCTTTGCTTTCAGCAAGCAAAGTTGTGTCATCGGCATATCACAGCTTGTTAAGGACTCTTCCTCCAGTCCTTCTTCATATAATCCAGTTTCTGGAATTATCTTCTCAGTCTACAGATTGAATAAATATGGTGAAAGGATACAACCCTGAGCCACTCCTTTTGTGAATTTGAACCATTCAGTATCCATCCCCCTGTTCTGTTTGAACTATATACAGGTTCTTGACCTATATACAGGTTCCTCATGTGCACAATTAAGTGTTCTGGAGTACACACC
The DNA here is from genome assembly GCF_000296735.1 of Chrysochloris asiatica. Lineage (NCBI taxonomy): Eukaryota > Metazoa > Chordata > Mammalia > Afrosoricida > Chrysochloridae > Chrysochloris > Chrysochloris asiatica. The sequence goes on from NW_006408819.1 coordinate 2,632,808, forward strand.
CTTCTGAATTTTATCCATTGTTGGTTATGATCCATACAGTTGAAAGTTTTTGCTTCCAGTCAAGATCCATCTGACATCAGCAATGATATCTGTTGTTCCAGGTCCTCTTCTGAATCTGCTTGAATTTCTGCAGCTCCCTGTTGATATACTGCTGTAATCAATTTTTTTTTTTTAAGGTTTTTAGTGTGGATTGAATGAAAGTTTACAGGGCAGATCATCAGTTTTACATTCAACAAATTATACACCTTGTTTCATTACAACGATTGTAATCCCCTCCATGTACCATCAGTTAACAGTATTTATCTCTATTCACTTTAGCTTTTTTTAAAAAACAAACAAACAAAAAATCACTCAGGCATATATAATAATTTACACCAAAGAGCACATTTTGCAAGTCTTCCTCCTGGCCATCAGCTCTTAGGCCCTCTCTTCCCTTGAATGTAGAGTCCTCAGCCGCTCCCCTTCTCCATGACCCCATCTCTGCCTCTATCTCTGACATCGCTGCTTCTCTGGATAAAGTCCCATTTTCTGCTTGTGCTCTTCTCCCTTGATGGTCCTAGGGTCCTCTGTTTCTGGACTGTAAGATTAACCACTCCCTTGTTTTTGTTACAAAACTTTTACCTTTACAATTGTGACAGTCACAACTAGTCATGATAACAATTATTCACTATTGAGTCATACAAATCTTATCCCCATCTCTTTTCACCAGACCCATTTAGACAAGATATTTATTGGGAACTCTTTCTCCCCCTCCCCCCACACACTCTTACACTAAACTCCTTCTTGAACCCTTGTAAGCCAGTCACTTTGTGGCTTTATCGCCCCCTCATTTTAGGTAGGCAATGTCTAACTTGCCCGTCCCTATCTACCCTGTGTACAGAGAGGATAGCATTGATACTTGATGTGAAGACGTCTTCACTCTCTGTTGGTATTTAGAGTTACTACCTCCATGAGTATTGGTCAGGTTCATCAAATTGTAGCAATTTACCCTTGTTTCCTTTATCAAAAAAAAAAAAAAAATTGGGGGGTGGTGGTAATCTTCTTCTAGTCGAGTTCTGATATTAAGCCATTGAGGCTAGGTCAAATGGGTACTATCTGCAAGTTTGGATGTTCTTGTGCATCTCCCCTCACTTCACATCAGCTGGATGCTTCACTCTCAGCAATAACCCTCTGTGGCTATGTCCTTGTCCATGGGCTCAGGTGTCGCCAGGTCTCACCACACTTTGGGGCAACCAGTCCTTCCTCTTCTCTCTCTCATCTCCAGGTCAACGGGAGTCAATGGACTGTGGTTGAACTCAGCCCATTTCTTCACTGCTGCCTTTTCCCCTCTTCCACTCACCAGTAGACCAATGTGGCCGCCAGCAAGCTTACATGTTTGCTCATGTGTTCTCTTTGAGTTTCAGTCTTAGAGGTGAGTTTGTCCTGAAGGAACTTGACTGCTTGCCTTGATGGCTTCCTGGTGAACAGCTTGCTTATTCATGTAATAGCTAGTCATACTGCCATTTTTGTTTTGGGTTGTTCCTGGTGATGTTTCTTTGAAGATGTATCTTTGAAGATGTATCTTTGAAGATGTTGCTCTAGCTGTTCCAGGCTGGTCTGTTTGTCCTTGCTAGTGGGAATGTCCCACCTCATAAGGTTCTAGATGGTACTCAGGATTCCACCAAGGTCCTATACTCTGCAAAGGCTTTGCAAGAGGCCTATTTCACTGGGCAAGTTCTAGAACCCCTTTTAGGTATTCCAATCAGTTATAGGCTGAAGGCGGGCTTACAAGTTTTCTCTAATCATGTTTTCCAACATTCCTTTCTATCCCACTCAAGTGTCTATTTTACAATAGTAGGCAAGGGAAACCAACATTCATAAGACAGTCAAGCATTTTAGTATTATTTTCCCTCTTCAAGTTCTGCCTAGATCCCTGTATCACAGAGCCCTGTTGTTCCAAGGTTGAGCATGCATCCTATTTACCTCTGTCCCACTTAGGCCATGCAAACCTGTCTCAGTGTTCCCCTATCTGTCTTGTTATTCCACCACCTCCCCAACACCCTAACTATACCCCTCACCCCAACCCCACTGTTGTGATTACCTTATATTCCATTGACTCTTCCCTCCATTTAGTGCAGTCTATTTTATCCTGTAATCTACCTGCCCTTTTAACCATCTGGATCTCTGTTCCTAAGCGTTTACCTTCTTTTACACTGTAATTGTTTTGATCATAGACTGACAGCCCAGATTATCTGAGTTTTGTTCTGTTCTTGACTCTTCCTTCTGTCTATTTAGTTCTGGGAGGTACTGCCACATATGTCAACCTCTGTTCTTGTTGGTTCTCAGTCTACAGAGCACCCTTTAGGATGTTTTGTAGTGCAGGATTGGCTTTGGCAAAATCCCTTAGCTTCTGCATATCCTGGAATGTTTTGATTACACCATCGTATTTGACTGACAGCTTTTCTGGGTAGAGGATTCTTGGTTGGCAGTTTTTTTTCTTTCAGGGTTTTATATGTGTCTCCCCATTGCCTTCATGTCTGCATGGTTTCTGTTGAGATATCCGAGCTTAATCTGATTTGCTTGCCTTTGTATGTTACACTTCTCTTTTCCTTAGTTGATTTCAGGATTTTGTCCTTATCTTTGATTTTGGAGAGCTTGATTATTATATGTCTAGGTGATTTTCTTTTAGGGTTTATCCTTCCTGGGGTTCGTTGAGCTTCTTGAATGCTAATCTTTTCATTTTTCGGGATGTTAGGGAAATTTTCTTCCAGAAGCTCTTCAACTATCTCCTCTGTGGACTTGTGCGATTCTTACTGTTCCGGCATGCCGATAATTCTTAAGTTATTCCTCTTCATGTTGTCCAACATGAATCTTAGTCCTTCTTCAGATTTTTAAAACCCTTTTTTGTGTCTGCTCTTCTATCTTATCAGTGCTGAGAGATTTATCTTCTAGCTCACTAGTTCTGGCTTCTATCTCTTCAATCTCTTCTGTCCTTTGCCCTTTCAGTGTATTGTCCATATCTGATATTACATTATTAATCATTTGGACCTCTTTCTGTAGGTTTTGAATGGTTTCCAATGCTGTATGTATTTTATTTGATTGTTCCTGTAGTGCTTTCCTGACTTCTTCCTTATTTTTCTCAACTCTATTATATAATGTTTTGATACATTTTATAATCGTTTTTCTGAATTCCTTCTCAGTCATTTCCAAAGGCTGCCCATCTTTGAGTATGAAGTGTAGGTCGACTTCCAGCTCAGTTGCCTCAGTCACTTTATCTCGTTTCTGGACATGTGCTGATATGGTCATCTGTTTCTGTTTTTGGGGCATATTCAGGAGTTATCTGTGGCCTTAATACTTCGATGGGTGTGTATTTTGGTATTTTTTTAGGCTTTTTGATCGCCTCCAGGTAGATGTGACCAGGAAATGGGCTTCCCTTTTTACTCTTCTTCCTGAGAAATTTCAAGATGCCACTGTTGGTCATTGTGACATAACTCAGGATTTAATTTTCGGCCTATTTCCTTTTTAGTCTGCCTTTCCTGCTCCACAATCCCCGTTCAGGCCTTTTTCCTAGTGATAAACAGTTCAGGGCTGGCTGTAGCTGTTTTGCACTGCCATTTGATTTTAAGTGGACACTGTCACTTTAAATTTTGAGGAGATCTGTGCACATACCTAGTAGAACCCTCAGGGGATGGGGATGAGGTGTCCATTCACTCAGGCATCCCCTCTAATCACCAGAAAATGGAGGTGCTCATACAGCGAGAGACCAATAAACAGATTAAAGAGAATGTCCACACCTTTATCTCCGCAGTTCTGTCAGGTGGAGTCCGTGGCTGCTGTGATCTTTCCACAGCTCGGTCTCACCCAAAATGGTGGCTCGGGGAGAGTTGAGCTTCTTGACTTAGAAAGCACTGGATTTCTTGATTCTGCTACAAATTTACCTAGCTGTAAGTCTTCCTACCTTCTAAATATTCCTTTACAAGTGGTTCAGAGTTCTGGGACCATCTCGTGAGCCTGCTTGGTCCGATATTCTGTGTTGTTGCTTACGGAGCTCCTCACTGCATGTCCACCCAATCTGTCATCTTGTTTGTTCTTTGTTGTAATAATTTTTGAATTATCTCTAGAAATATTTTACTTGCATGTGATATTAATGATATTGTTAAATGATTTCCACATCCCATTGACTTACCTGTCTTTGGAATGGGCACAAATCTGGATCTCTTCTAATCTGTTGCCCAGGTAGCTTCCAAATTTCTTGGCATAGACGAATGAGCACCTCCAGTGCTACCACAGTTTGTTGAAACATTTAAATTTCTATTATGTCAATTCTTGGAGCTTGGTTTTTCACCAAGGCTTTCAGTGGAGCTTGGATTTCTTCCTTGAACACTATCACCTCTTGTTCATATGCAATTTCTTGAAATGATTGAACACCAACCATTGCTTTTTTGTACAGTGACTCTGTGCATTCCTTCCATTGTATTTTGCTCATAGAATCCTTCAGTATTGCAACCCAAGGCTTGAATGTTTTTCTTCAGCTCTTTCAGTTTCTTGTTCTCTTTTGGCTTTTCTAACTCTAGTCCTTGGAACTTTTCTGTTCATCTCTTTTCATCATATTTTCCAGTCACTTTCGATATTCTAAAGTGTGGTGCTGTGCGATAAGCACTGAAGCTCAGTGGTTGAACCGCAAGGTCAGTGGTTCAAACTTACCAGATGCTCCTCAGAAACACTATGTAGGGTCTCTAGGAGTTGGAACCAACTCGACAGCAACAATATTCAAGGGAAAGTTTCAGAGTTGTTTCTGACATCCGTTTTATTCTTTTCTTTCTTTCTTGTCTTTTTAACGACCATTTGTTTTCTTCCTGTGTGATATTCTTGATATCATTCCACAACTCTTCTGTTGCATCAAATCTGTTCTTAAAATAGTTTGTAAATTCATATGGGATATATTTAAGGTCACGTTTTTGTCTCAGATGGACTTATTTTTATTTTCTTCAGCTTCAGCTTGAACTTGCATACGAGCAACTGATGGTCTATTCCACAGTTTGCCCCTGGCCTTGTTTTTGGGTGATGATATTGAGGTTTTCTACAACCAGTTTGTTTCCTGCGTATTCCCTCTGGAGAGGTTCATGCATATAGTCACCATTTATTTATTTGATGAATAACTTTTTTCAAGACCATAAATGGTGTTCTTGAAATTAATGAATGAGTTGTTGGTCTTGAGAAATTCTATTATGCAATCTCCAGCATCATTTCTGTCACCAAGTCCACATTTTTGAGCTACTGATCCCTTCTTTTGTTCCCAGATTTAACATTGTAATCACCAGCAGTTAACAATGCATTCTGATTGCATGTTTAATAGATTTTAAGCTGAAGAAATTGATAAAATTCTTCAATTTCTTCATTACTGGCATTAGTGGTTGGTGCATTATGTGAATAGTAGTCATGTTAATGGTCTTACTTGTAAGTGTAGAGATAGTATCCTATCACAGACAACATTAAGCTTCAAGATAGATCTTGAAATGCTCCTTTTGGATGATTAATCCTATGTCATTCCTATGCTATTCACAGGTTTTCCAGTGGCTAAACATTCAGAAGAAGTTCACCATTCCTTCTTCCTAGTCTGTATTAGTCTGGAAGCTCAATCGAAACCTGTTTACCATGAGTGACCCAACTGGCATTTAAAATACCAGTGGCATATATTCCAGCATCACAGCAACACAAAAACCACCACAGTATGAGAAATTGACAGATGAGTGGTGCATATAGGTATGATTATTCTCCCCCATTTGAGGGACTGAGAAATTGAGGCACAAAGAGGCTAAGTGGCTTGCTAACCTGCTGCAAGTCCTATAGTTAATCAAGTGTTTAGAGCCATTACTTGAACCTAAGGCCTCTTTCACCAGAGCTTGAGCCCTTCACAGCTGCTCTGTGCTTTTCCTTGGCCCACAGACTGTGTCCAAGTCCCATGAGGCCCCGGGGCAACTGGACCTCTGCCTTTGGCCAGAATCCACACTTACAGAGTCCTCCCACTCTGCTTGCAGGCCAGGATGGTCAGTGTGCCAAGCCTGTTCCCTTTGTCCCCAAAGGAGCCACTCAGCAGGGCTCTCTCTGGGCAGGAGGCATGCAGGGAGGACCAGGCTCTGCATGATACTTTGAAAAGGTCACATGCTTCCTCATTTATGGCTGACCGTGGGACATGTCTTTGACTGTGGGGAGATTGAGTCTTCCAATGCAAAGGGTGACCCGTGGATTGGTGCAAGGCTGCTGCCTTTCTACGAGACTCAGTGATCAGAAGATTTCAATATATGGAGAAGCAGCAGAAGCATTAACCGCCATAATTCCAGTCCTTGAAACTTCCACCTGTGGTGGGGGTGGTGGGGAGGGGTGGGGAGGAATGGAAAGGGAGAAAGATCAAGCTGAGAAGGGAAGAAATGGAGCTGACTCGTGCCCATAGAGATGGTCAAGGGCTGGCACCAAGGCCAGGCACAAAGGCCTGGGGTCAGAGACTTTTGCAGCTGGGCTTTACAAAGCCTTGTGCCCAAATCTTCAGCTCCAATGCCATCGCAGCTTCCTGAAGGGCCAGCCTAAGCCTCTTTGTTCATTCTGAAACAAATGAAATCTGCCCTCTAGCAGCTTTAAAATTTTAAACAGCAAGGTAGTGGAAGCAGAATCCCCCCTGGTCCCACCCAACAGGGACCAGTTTTGTGTTCCCCCTTACTTGGTGGACAAATAGTGTGATAGCACGTGGCAAGACCCTTTATGATATATCACTCTGTGTATGCATGTGTGTGTGTGAATTGTGAACTCCCCCTAAGTTCCACCAGCCCTCCATTTCAAGCAGGGAGCTGGGCTTGGCTTCTTCAGTCATCCCTGTCCCAGGGGAGGTTTAGAGGCTTGGGCCAAGCTGATGAAGGGTGCTGGGGTGAGCCGGCAGGGAGAGGTAGCTGTAGGAGAAGGTTTGCACTTTGGTGGGTCTCAGACTGAGTGGGGCTCTTATAAAATGTTTTTTGTTTGTTTGTTTATTTAAGCAAAAGTAAACTGTAATGGTGGGTTCCCTTAAAAGCATTTATGTGGTACTGAGAATTGGAAGATGGTATGGAGCAGAAACATATTTATCTCATTGCAATTATGTTTTCTCTAAACAATGGCAACATAAAATCACCAACTTCCAGTTCTACATTCCTTTCCCCTAAAACCCTTTCTTTATTTTTTCCATGAGACTATTTTTTAGAACAGTTTTTGGTTTACAGAAAGATCAGTGAGAGGAATCGGGAGTTGGAATTACCAAGAGTGCAGTGCAAAGACAGTTGGCTGCGGCAGCGAGGCCAAGCTGGGGTCTAGGAAAAGGCAGGAAGTGGCCCTGATGGCTGGGGACTCTGAGTACAGGACTGCTGTGATCCATGAGGCCCTAGGGCAGGGTTCAGGGAGGGAATGGACAGGGCCTGAGCCTCAGCACCCTGACAGCCTGGCACTGCTACCCCTAGTCCCTCTGGAAAGTTGGGGACAGGAGAGCTGGCCTTAAGTGCCCTGCTGGAAGCCGAGACCTGCCTGGGACCTGGCATTGCTCTGGCTCCTTGAGGATGAGGGAGTGAATGAAGGAGAGCTGGGGTGTGGGGGAGGGGGAAGGGAGGGAAGAACTCCCTGGGGGCGGGACTTCACAAAGGGGGAGAGGTTGTAGGGAAAGTGGCAGACTGGAACATGGAGGCTGTCACTTGCAGTCTTGGATTTGAAGACAAGCCCTGGAGACTTGGGTTCCCTCCCTACACCTGTCATTCCCCCACAGAGGGTGTGAGTCCCTCCATTCTCATCCATTCTCATCACTCACAATGAGATGGGCTGGTTTAACCTCTGGCTTAGGGCCAGAGGAAGATCCTCCTCTCCAGTGACCTTGCTTGGTGGCCTGGGGCATCCCTATGTTCTTACTGGTGATCTCCGTGAAGTGACCTTGATTTCTGGTGCAGCAAACATCTCCCAACGCCTCCTCTCCCTCCATCATGGGGCAAGGTGGACCTTTAATCAGCTCTGTTGCCCTCTCAGTGGAGCTACATTTCTGAAGCTCATTGTGTTGTTACTTCTGGTTGCCAGGGATTCCAGGGATCACACATAGATAGCAAGATATTCAAGTCATGAGTGGCACTGTGTAGGACCAATTCTCACCCCACCATTAAGATGGAGGAGTCTGGTTAATAAGGGCAAGTGGGGTCTGCCCAAGGGACAGAAGACAGGTGGTGTGGAGAATCTATGCTCTGAGCAAGTGTCTGCCGCTCTGCTGCCCCCAATGCACAGCTACCTTGGTGGCCTCCCTTGTAAACTGAGGGGCTGGGGTCCTAAGTGACAAGCTTTTCTGCTGAGATGATAAATGATCATGGCACATGTGTCAAACAGGCACTGCCCTGCCCCGCTGGTGCTGTGTCGTTGGAACCCACAAGACATGAAATAGGTCATCTTTGAAATAACCTAGGACCAACAGACTTAGCGGATTCAGGTTTGTAGGTACTGACAAAGGAAACCATAAAGGCACTTTTTTTTTTGGCTGTTTATTACAGAACGAAGAAGAAAAAAACGCACTGGCTTGAAACAGACGCCAGATTTCAAATATAAAGCCCAAACACTCGATGTGGCAATTAAAATGTGATTACATAAAGTCAGGACACTGGGGAAAGTTTACAGAACAGTGGCTGTGAGGCTTTGATCAGAGACACTTAAATATACATGACGATAATTGCCGATTGAAACTAACAAAGACAAGCCCCAAATCAACTATTCATGTTGACAGACTTCCCCCCAGCCCAAACCAGTCTTACAGCAAAACAATGACTGAAAGACCTTAAACCAGAGACATTGCACCTTTGCCAACAAAGGTCTACACTGCAGATGCGCTGCACAGAGATGAAGCGGGAGGACGCCATCAATCCTCAAGGTAAATTTCCTCTGAGGGCGGCCCTTGGGTCACATGGCTTCTGCTGGAATATACTTATCAGGTAAAGAGCCAGAGGAGATGGAAAGGATTGCAAAAGAGATCAAGAATCACACAAGGTGATAGAATTTTTAGCAAAAATGGAAATACATGGCCAAGTGGGTTTCTATTTGGCATTTGTCACTTTGCACAACACCTCTTGGTCACATCCACATCTCCCAAAGCAGAACCAGAAGCGCTTTAGCCTTCCGGCTGAACAAGGTATAACTGGAGCTCACAAGACAGTCTGCGAATTTGTAACAATGTATAATAAACACACACACAGAATCGATGTATAAGAAACACAACTCTACCGAAGCAAAAACTATGCGGTCACTTTATTTACAAAGTCACAAAATGAAGTATAAATACTTCTGTCATTAATGTTTAGGAAAACAATGTACAAAATTTTCAACTATGTACAGATAGCTTGAAAAATCACCAGTATCCATTTTGTCACAGGTAGAGAGAAGCAGGGGAAAGGTCTTTCCCAGGGTGATGTCCCTGTGGGGCTTTCTATGGGCATTCTGCTGAGACTTAAAACTGTCTGGCTTCCGGAGTGGCCTGGCCACCATTCTGGACTGTAGCATTTTGGGCAGCAGCATTCTGCTCCAAAATGTCATCGATCAGCCTCAGAGTGCACACCCAGTCCTCCTCTGGGCTCACACTGGGGCCTTTCAAGAGGGCTTCAATGAAATCCATCTCACTGCACTCAGGGGGTGAGATCAGATCGTTTAGGGGGTGCTGGGGCAGCAAGTGATAGGATGGCAGCTCAGCAGGGGGGGCAGTTTTGTTTGATGGGCCTGGTGATGATTGGCTGGCGGCAGTGGCGGCAGCAGCAGTGGCAGCCACATAACTTGGTGGCTCAATGCCCTGGATGGGACTTGTGGGACTGAAGTTGGCCAGACCTTGCTGGAGGGACTTGGTGGCACTCAGCCCCGGCACAGGACCCCGAACGGGGCTTTGCCTGAGGCTGTGGCTGCACAGCATGCTGAAGTTACCGTTGGCTAGGGCAGCACCCGCCACCTGATTGAGGGGCACAACTCTCTGCTGTGGTGGAAACGCTGGGGCAACCACAGGCAATCTCACGGGTGCCTTGGCGAAGATGGAGCTGCTATCCAAATGTTGCTGAATGCTATTATCTACTTGGCCCAGAGCTGGCCCCCTAGAGACTGCTGCCACCGCCCACAAGGCTTTGTTGAACTCATCGGGCATTCTTGGCACACTGGGATGTTGGAGCAGGGACTGGCTGCCCAGGGGACTCTGTGCATGCCGGCTGGAGCTTGGGGGCATGGAGCACGGGGGGTTGGAGCTGAAGATTGCTGGCTGCTGGCCCGGATGTGATGACGTCATGCCCATGGTGCCCTGGTTTACAGGCCTGGTTGGGGGAATTGTTCCTGGACTTAGAGTGCTCCGAAGAAGCCCGGTTTTGGATGGTGTCAGGGACTGGCTGGGCTGGGGGCTTGCCTTGGTCCGGCTGCGCTTGCAGGTGACAAGTTCTTGGACGGCTACAGAAAGAAAGAAGTGGGGTCAGTTCCAAAGGCATGCTTGATTTGGGTGGTGGGGGCTGGAGGGGAGTTACCGACTCTCATCCCCACCCTCACTGCTATTGCTCCCATACCCCTGCACCCCGGCTCCTACTATAATGTTCCTCCTTTCTGCAGCTGTGACCTCCCCGGCTCCCTACACCTGTCAGCAGAACCCTGAGGGTGCGACACCCCCTAAATGATTTTAACACACACCCCTCTCCCATCGTTAGTCAGCTCTGACTCCTGCTGACTCCAGGTACAACAGAGTGAAAGGTCCTAGCCATCGTCACCGTCATCGGCTGGCCTGAGTCCATCGGTGTGACCACTGTGCATTTTGGGTCTCTTCCAAGCTGAGGGGCTCAGCTTCTGGCACTCTATCAGACAGTAATCACTGGCTCATTTCTTTATAAGTGAATCACTAGGTCCTCCGTTCTACTCTGGAAGCTCCGCCGAAACCTATCCACCATGGGTGACCCTACTGGTATTTGAAATACTGATGGCATCACAGCAACACACAGGCTACTATAGGATGAGGCCTGACTCAGTTTTCTGAGTGTCTTGAATGAAACAGTGAATTATAAGCCATTAAAAACTGCTCTTCAGTTGCGATCTGAGTTCAGTGCTCAGGCTGGGATGAACTGCTTTCTCTTCCGCCACCCTGTGGCTGCCCATTCAGAAACATAGACCTTCACGGCTTACCTTGAAATTGACTCATCTGTTGGGCTATATATGCACTCCACTGTTCAGGGGTCATTGCCATAAGACCTGGTCTCTGTTTCTCTGGCTAAATAGGAAATGAAAAAGCCATGTTAGCTGACAGTCACCAAGCAGTAGTAGCCTTGGGATCACTGTTGGGAACTCAGGACTTGGCTTTGGTGGAGCAGAAAGCATGAGTGAATGCACCAACACACATGTGCATGCAGGCCCCACCCTCCCAAGCAAAAGTCTGCAGGTATAAATAAAAGTAGGCGTCTGTACTGGGGCTCAAAAAACCAACCGCAACAGCATAGGATGAGAGAGTGGGAGACAGAGCTTCAGAGCAAGAGGATGAAGACAGGAAAGACCGAGGCATTTTGGATGTCCATCTGCTCATGCTGGGTCAGCAGTGAGATGTGGCCACCAAGATAGTGAATTACACATTTGGTTTCATTAACAGAAGCAGAGTATTTACAAGGAAGGAGGTGAAATTTCTATGCTACTCTGCCTTGGCCAGACCATACCCACAGTGCTGCTGGGAGTTTGGGAGACGGTAAGCAACTGGGGCAGAGACTCGACTGGGTGAGTACTCCGGGAATGCTGGGCTGGGGCTCAGCTGACTGTGGGCAATGCAGCTGTGGGTGTCCAGCCTCTGCAAGGCTGTCTCAGGGAAAGGGCCAAAGTGTGTTCCTGGTGGTCCTGGCATGAATGGCAGACGATTTCACAGTCAGATATCTGTATTCTCACACCTGGAGTAGCCAAACCCACACACCAACTTCCCTTCATCCTCCTGACTGGCTGAAGCAAGGGCATCTGGGAGAAGCTTCCTGTCTGCAGTCTCAAAGCCAGCCAAGCATTGGGCGGAGGAGCCAAGCATGGGCGGCCATGAGTCAGCTGAGGGAGGGACCCAGGAGAGAATCCCTTGGAGGTCTCAATGCCTGGAGGAGGCCTTCAGGGCAGGGGTGTGTCTGGGATGGGGTCAGACTTCCAGTCTAGTGCTCAAAGCCTCACACCATTTCTGCCCCATTATGTGCCCGTGACCCGGGCAGCTCTGTCAGACAGCATATCTGTATGTCAACTGTTTAGTGGCGTCACCACATTGCTCTAAGAACATGAAGACGATAGCCTGTAAAATGTGCTGCCAGGACAGGTGGGAGGGGTGGTAATGAAGGCCGGCACTGGGATCGGCCAGTGGGGTCTGGCAGCCATCCCAGTCTCAATTCGTGCCAAGGCAGAGGGGACAAACACACGGCACTGGGAGGACGGCAACAGAAGTGAGTTTGCCAGGCCCAGGGCTGCTTTTCCGTTCCACCCGTGGCCTGCTTCCTGTCCTTGTTCGGCAGCCCCTGCACTGGGGCACTGGGGGTGGGCTGCTTCCCAGCAGCCTGATGAATTGATTTTCTAACTGGGCGGGCGTGGAGGTGGTGGACAGGGAACTGCTTTCATGAGAATGCAATGTACTGAGCATTTGACATGAATGATGTCCCTTCGTCCTTTGTTGGCATCCCAGCTTACCAATGATGGGTCACACGCTGTGCTCAAGGCCACACTGTTCAGAAGTGGGGGGGCAGGGGTGAGGCATTGGGTACTGCTGAAATGCTTAGGGTGGGTGGACCACTTCCCTGAGGTGGGTGTACAGAAGCACCCCTTCCACCTTGACCCAACCCCTTCTCTCCCCTTCTTCCTCTTGACCCTCACATCAGCCCTAGGAGGGTGGGGTAGAAGAGTGAAAGTCCCCTGTGTGCTGATTCGACAGCTGAGGTTCACAGAGGTTAAAGGACTTGTCCAAAGTCACATGGCAGCACAGTGTCTCCCACCTCCAGACCCAGGGCTTCTGTCATGCCAGCTGGGTGCTTGTGGGGACCAACCCTACCTGTCCCCTCACTAGCTGCCCAGTTCATTTTAGCAAGTAACACAGTTGTAAGGGATGGCAGTGGGTGCAAGAAAGTATGACCAAAGAGAAAACTGAGGAAGGGCAGAAAAATGCAACGGGAAGGATGTGGGGAGAAAGACAACCCCACCCAAGGCCGGCTGGGGCAGGATTCCCAGGGAGGAGGGACGAGGAGGGACTGGGTGGGCCCAGCAGATGAAAGAGTGTGCTTAGTTTTTCAACAGTGTGGTGTTCCTGAGAAGAGGAACGTCATTCACGACATCCGAAACTCAAGGCTTAGTTTGGTAGGAGGCAGCATGAAAGAAACTTCCAAATGCAAACAGCACGGTCGCTTCCAGCGCACTGCAGTGTTGACAAGTCTGCTGCCAACATCCAGGCTGGGCCCTCCTTGTCCTCTTTGCCCCACTGAGCCATTCAGGACCAAGGCCAGACCTAGGCTCCTAACGGTCCTACTGTCCCTGCCTTCTCTTCAGCAGCCCTCCCTAGGAGGCGGCTTCCTTTGTTTTGCAGCCAGAGGCTCCATCCTTTGTTCAGAATCAATGTGCTCCAAAGATAAGCCTCAAGAAAACAGTTGTTGCCTTTTGACACTGACAATTCGAATCGTTGGAAAATGGAGAAAACAGGAAATGACCAATGTTTTCAGTGACCAGGAGGAAATGGTGGCTGAAATGGACTGCCTGGTGATGGGCCACTCCTGAAGGACGGCCCAGCTCTCTAGTTGCACATCAGCACGTGACTCGTCTTCCTAGGGCTGCACTGTCATGGCTTGTGGTCCTGTTGTGCCAGGTGGCTCTGACAGGAACCAGGTCGCATTGGTGGGGGAGGTGTCCCCATAATGGTCCACCACTGTGAGCCTGGGGCCAGCAGGATGGCTTCTGGAGAACTAAAGCCCCAGGTTCTTTCACAACTACCTCCTTCCAACCCCATGAAGTGTCCCATTCACAGATAGGCCCCAGGAAGGTCCTGGCACTGTCTTCCTGCCAGTTTCCCAACTGTCACCCAGGAAGCTGCAAGCACCCAAGTCCACCTCTGGGAGCTTGACAACGGACCAGTAAGGACTCAAACCCTACTTCTTGGTTAGGCCTCATGACCTCTGCCTATGAACTGTGGTGCTCAGTACAGGGCTCAGCCGTGTGCTAGGCTCTCCTCAGTCCCCACCTGCTCAGAGGAGGACGGGTCTCAGTCTGGATTCCATCTTTTAGGTAAGGAGATTCTGTGGTTTGGAATGGGTGGGTGGTGAAGGGCAGGTCATCAGCAGGCCTCATAGCCACATGCTCACACAAGGTTCCTGGATTCCCGCCACGATCCCCAGGAGGGGAGCATCTGACTATGGAAGCTAGGGAATGAGGCCAAAGCCTTAGCTTGTAAAAACACATTTAGGGAGGTGGGAGAGAAATGTGGGAGGAGTAAGGGGAGGGGAAGGAAGGGGAGGAAGGAGAGGGAGAGAATGGAGGGAATGAGGGGGAGGAGAAAAGGGGATGAAGGAGGAGGGAGAAGGGAGGAGGGAGGAAGAGGGTGAAAAGGAGGTAGGAGAACATGAAGGCAATGAGGGGGAGGAGAAAGGGAAGAAAGAAGGAGGGCGGAGGAGGGCAGAGGAGGGGGAAAGAAAGGAAGGGAGGCATCACTAGAGAAGTCCTAGGGTCAGTGAAAAAGAAGAAGACCCCAATGAGGTGGATTGGCACAGTGGCAGCAGCAATGGACTCAAGCAGAACGGCAATTGTGAGGAGGGCGCAGGACTGGGCAATGCTTCGTTCCATTGTGCATAAGGTTGCTGAGTCAGAATCGACTCGAAGGCACCTAACAACAACAACACAGAAGTCCGACTTCAGGAGTGCCCCATGCAGAACCAACTATGGGTCTCAAGTGTGGTTGTGCTTGTTTACTTATTACTCCACAGTATTTGCCAAAGACGTCGCCAGACTTGGAAAGAGCTACCCACCTTTCTGGCTTCTACTTTGAAATGACAGGAAGACAACTTAGTGCGTGGGGAGCACAAACTCAAGACCTGAATGCTGGTGGATCCTAACCATGGTGACTGGGACCCCTGAGACTTGGGGGCTCTGGCTGGCGTGGCCCATAGACAGAGGGTGACAGAGCCCCCAGCAAAACATCTACCTCAGGGCTTTTTGGAAACCACCCACCCGAGGAAGAAGCTGACCCCAGGAGGAGGCTGCTGCTCAGTACAGGGCTGGAATTTCTTTGCGATTGGTCTTCCAAGACCATATATTTCCATTCAACAACTCTTTATAAGGCTTGGTGCTGAGTTCTCAGGGGGTGCCAAAGAGGACCCCAGCTGGACACTGCTATTGAGGTGCTCAAAGTCTAGAGGGTGGTCCTGCATCCTGATGTCTCTCAGATCAGTGCCTCCAAGAGAAGGGACCACATGGCGAAGGGATGCTATGGAGGGGACATGACTATCTTCAGGGAAAGCAATTCCTGCTCCTCAGATGGAGGGAGTGAATTTTGGAGATAGTTCAAAGGCAGGGCCAGTGCCTGCCTTTCAAGATGATTGTTCTGGAGGGAACAAGATTGCTTTGGGTGGTTGAGCGCAAAAATGGCTAGCATAAGAAATTGCTCTGGTGGCTTTAGATACACCAGGTGATGCAGGCAAAGCCAAAGGAAATCCTATGGGTAGGGTGTAGGGTCGGCACAAAGAGGAGTGAAATACCTGTAGTCATTGGATTTCAGAAGGCACCTCCAGAAGGGAGGGGGTGGGGGTGGGATATCTGAGGACAGAGCCAGGGTCAAGGAGGAGGAGTTGCAGGCAGGGCAGATTATAGCTCAATCCAAGAAAGCAATTTCTAACAAGAACACCTGGCCAAAGATGAAAGACACTGCCCAGGGAAGGGGTGAGTTTTCTGTCACCAGAGGAAGGCCAGCAGAGGCCATTTGGCAGGAGTGCTCTAGAGAATTTTCCTACAGATGCAGGGCAGGCAAAATTTGATGATTTCCTGGGCACCCCCTGAACTGTCTGAATCCATGACTCAGCTTCTCTAGAATGTCTCCAGGAGAGGTAGGACAAGGAAGAATGATGACTTATGTCGAGGCCACTTCTTCTTCCAGGAACTGCTGGGGCCAAGATCTGCCTTTGCTCAGTGCCTTTCCTTGCTCATTGATGCTGAACCTATCGGCCCAAGTGTAGTACCTCACCAGTCAGCTGGCAGACCTTTATGGTGGGCCTGCTGTGAGCCAGACACTGTCCCAGGCTCGCTCAAGGAGATCACTCTGCATCTCATGGAGCTGACAAGCAAGGGGCTGCTGACAGACACAGCAAATCATCAAAGGAAACCATTTCCGCCTAGAGAAAACCAAACCAGTTGAGGGGCTCGAGCATGGGTGGGCACTGGCAGGCATGGGGCTCCGAGGGTGAACTAGAGATATATAGTTCCATATAACTCTCAAAATCGGGCAAAATCTTGGGCTACAGTGACCTGCCGGGGGGGCTTCTTTTACCCCTCCTGAACCTGGCACATGCATGCCCTTAGGTCTGAGCTAGTCTGAAGTTGCCATGGGGGGTGGGGAGTGGGCGCTTCACCAAATAAGGTTCCATGAAAAGAGATGGCTGGGGGAGAGTTCTTGCCGAAGGGGTACCAAGTTTCTGTCTGGGGTGATGAAACACTTCTGGACCTGGGTAGTGGGGATGATTGCACGGCATGAGGAACATAATCAACGTCACGGAATCATACACTTCAAAATGGTTAAAGTGGCAGGTGCTCTATCAAATCTATCTTTCCACAATCAAATCAAATTAAACTGACAAACACCACCACCACCACCACCACCACAACGAAAACAAATGGCCAAGATCTGCAGGTCATCTGGCTAGCCCTCCACATTCTGCCTTTCCAAAGGACTTGGCCTTGGCCTTGGGGATTTCAGGCTGCTGGGTTGTGGAAAGGCTTGCTTCAAATGCTGGGAAGGATCCCTGGACAAAGGAAACTCATGTCTTTCCAGCTCGCCAACTCTCCTTCCCCTGTGGTCTGCAGTCTCTGCCCCTCCTGGAGTATGGCTGCCCGGAAGCCCTCAGGCCTTGCTGGGTCGGCCCCACTAGCACTTCCATGCCTGGGGGTGGCGGGGGGGGGGGCGTGCATCACTGAATCCTAGAGCAGATGTGACATGCAAGGAGACTTGGGAAGAGTGAGGATCAGGTGGCCAATTGGAAATCGCAAGCCAAGCCAGCTTCTGAGTGTAGGGCAGGGTGCCAACATCAATGTCCAGAGTGGGTGACTTCCTGGGCCATTCTGCTCATTTGGTTTCTCTGCTGGCTCTGTGCTGAGAATGAGAGCACGCAGAGAAAGAAGGGAAACAAGAACGAGCGAGAGAAAAATCAATAGCCCTCGAACCAAAGGACGGTCTGTTCCTCCTGGCCAGGGCTGCAGCAGCCAGCCTGAATTTCCATTAAAGGCCGGATCCCGGGAGCCCCTTCAGTTTGATGGCTTTCTCAGCATGGGGGCTGGCGTCCTGTGTACACTGACATTTCGCGTGACAGAACATCCAAGCGAGGGACCTCTGCCATCTTCTGGGCAAGGCATGCCCTTCCTTTTAGACTCTGGGATTCTTGAGGATGGCCCAGATGCCTGGCATATTGGGCAGACTGGGGGTGTGCTTCTTCTGCCTGCCATCCAGGCTGCCGGGCCTCTGGGGCTGGGGGTGGGAGGCAACTGTGAGTCCAGGGGGAGCGCAATGAGGTCCTTCCCAAACATCACCTAGATACAGAGGCGGTGGGCACTGGCCCTCTCGGGTTCACAGTCTGGTCACAGGGATATGTAGGCAGGTGAGGAAGGGCCATCCCCACTCCTTTCCCTAAAGTTTGCTTCGGGTGGTCTCTCTGAGAAAGGAGGCCCAAGCTAAAGCAGAGCAGAAGCAAGGCGAGCAAGCACTAGAACACCCTCAGAGGTACAGAGTTATCACCTCCTGTCTTCCTCCCAACACCCCCGTGAGGCGGGCGCCCTGGTTGGCAGATGAAGAAAGCGAGGCGCAGAGGGGGGGTGACTTACCTGTAGCTTCGCAGCTAGGCAGCAGTGGAGCGGGTACCTGCCTCCAGGCCTTCGGATCCCAGCCGCCCCAGGGCGCTGCCTCTGAGGTGCTGTGCGAGGAGGTGACTCGGGCCAGCTCATGAGCAAAGGAGCTGCCGGGCAGGAAGGGCTCACTCCCCAGCGCCTGGCAGGGTGGGGGCTGCCGCCCAAGGCTGACCTGGGGGGGCCTGGCTTCCCCAAGCTTGCAGGCTTTGTCTACATGAGTCTACAACAACCGATTGAACAGTCTGTCAGGGGCCTGACCAGGAGATGGTTGTGACTCATCTTGTCAACCACCCGATAGCCTAGCTTAGTCCTCTAGGTGTACTGGAGCGTGGGGTCACAGGCTCCTCTGAGACTCAGTTTAAAGCTATGGTCTATCTTCACAGATGCCCTCACGGTGGTGTGTCACCCTCCCCAGCCACCAACAGTTTGTAGACAAGTTCCAGGGAGGTTCTGGCTCACTTGACCCCACCCGTGAATCTCATGTTAAGGACCCCTACCTTGAGCCATCGCTGTGTGGTTGACCACCAGCTATCCTGCCCCCTCCGCCCCAATCCCACCACGCCACAGTACACACCGATTCTACATTGGTGTGTGTGTAGACATGCGGATGGATTTTCAAAACCAAAATGGTGAATGCAAGACCAAAACAAAGTGGTGTAACTCTCTCAACAGCCAGGTGTGCCTGAACTGCTGACTCACTGGCCCTCACCCCTTCTGGGCCCCATGGCTTCCCATCCTGCTTCAAACGACAGGGAATTCACTGGAATGGGACAGATGACCCAGTTCTTGCAGACAAAGGCTATTAAGAAAACCTCATCCTTGATTTTCATGTCAGGGAAAGTTTCAGAACTCAGTTGAGCAGCGGACACAGCCCTGCCTGAAGGAGCGGAAGTCTTCACTCTCTGACCTCGGAACCTCTAGGCTGTGAGGGAGCATCTCTGTCTACCACCAAACATCCTAGGGAAGAGGAAACTATCCACCCCTACCCCAAAATGAAGGCTGTGCTCAGCGTGGAGATTTAATTTCTCCACTCAGAGATTTAATTTCTGACAAGTCTCTGCCATGGAGCAGAGACTTGGATTCATCACTTGAAATGAGAAGAAAAACTGTCACTGGGGAAGGTATTGAGCTTTCAATATTCTGTCTCACCCAGTCCTTACAAACAGTTGTACATGAGGCAGAACTGTTATTTTCCTTATTCTACAGATGAGGGAACAGAGGTGAAATAATTTGCCCAAAGTCACACAGCTAGTTAGCAGCAGAGCAGGATGCAAATCCAGTCTTGCCGGGATCCCAAGTCACATGTCTTGTACCATGGTGTGTATGTATGGAAAACTACTCTGGAAAGGCAGAAAGTGTCACTACAAATGTCACAAGCAAGATTTTAAAGGTGTGGGGTGGGGCAGACCAAAATTTCAAAATAAGTTATAAATGTAAAAGAATGGGAATCAGAACATGGGAACATGAAGACAATCAAATTTTGTAATTAATGATGGCACCAACCATCCCTCCCACAACACTTTCTATTCAGACATTAAAGAATTCACTATACCACAAACTTAGAGATGCTGCCCTCCAAAACAAAACAAACCATGACCTAAAAAGTATCATGAACTATTTTGACAAAGTAAACTCAACATGCTGGTGAAAAAGACTTCCTTTCCATTCTGACAGGACATTCCCCAACTGGGGAAGGCTCAGTGGCCCTCACCTCAGGTCTGAGTTCCCTGGCCAATCACAGCTTCCCTTTCTCAAGCTCACAGTTGTTCTTGGGGGGCAGAAATGTCAGTTAGAACTACGGACAGTCCTTTATGCCTGAAAACTAACTTCCTTGGAGTTTAAAGATCACAAGATACAAATACATCTTAATTGACTTCTGCTTTCTTGCCCACTCCATGATGGCACATTCTAGAAGCAATAAATGGGATCTCTTTGTAGAGATCCTTAGCCTTTGAAGGGTTGGTTCAGGAATCCCTGGTAGCATCATGTGACTTGCAGGGCCTCATGAGTCACAGAAAACCCGCAAATGGCACATGGATTCTTCAGACAGTGGAGGAGCCCCCAACAGTGTGGCTAGTTCTACCAGAGCAGCCATTAGGAATGGCCAGGAGCCGCTCATTCCAGTGGCACCAAACAGCCCCAGGCACGTCTCAGACCAGTTTCACTCCCCAGTTGAAAGATGAAATGAAGAAATCAAATAGACTGATTCAGCACTGATCTCCATGTGTTTGCACTGCTTCATTTCACTAGGGAAAGTAACTGCCAATCATTCACCCTCTAAGTGTGAGACCAAGGCACCAAATAACAGGTTGTTTGGGATATCAACTTCTAGAAGTTACCAAGCATAAGTTAATTCCAGTCCTCTCTTTGGGATCACTGGGAATCTCAGAAAATTCACTAAATCAATTATTGATGGACATGGTTACTAGTTCCTGGGATTGGTCGACTCTACAGCATTCTCAATACCATGAGGTGATTCATCTGATAGTTTATACCCACTCATTCCCTGACTCTGGCCTTCCCATGATTGCCAGGGAGCTTGTTGGCACCATGTTGGTCCATGGTTCTTCCTGATAATCCCTCCCATGTCTCTCACCCTGTCTAGAGATACAGATAACCCTGCTAAGCATTGCCTTTAGAACTCTCCATCTCTTGGCCTCCCAGCCTCCTTGCAGCCAGATTCCATGATGTCCAGCTATACCGTTTTCCTTGGAGTTCGCTAGAGAGACTGCCACATGCCATAAGCCTCCTGTGCTTGGTTTGCCCCGCCTGGAATGCTCTTTCTCTAAGTTTTTACACTGGAAATCAATCCCAGGAATCTTGGGCACCTTTGAAATTCAGCTCCAGGGTTGACCATTCCAGGCTGACCATATTCATGTGGCACCAAGTCTTTCCTTCTTCTTGTTGTAAAGGTTGATTGAATGGGTTCTTACTCATAGAAACCTGTGTAGGGTTTCCAAGGAGCATCTAGTGGGCTTGAACTACTGATGTTGCCATTACCAGTCCAGGGCTTATCCTACCGCGCCACACCAGGACACTAAGTCTTAGTCACCTCCAGCAGTACTTGACATTGGCAAAGGGCTCAGCAAATGCTTGCCAAGTTCAAGTGACTTTATGCTAAGTCTGGCATGATGTCTTAGTCACTGAGGAGATTATAATTTGTAAGTACCGTGTTGGTCTCTTTTGGAAATAAATGACAATGATAAACAGAGCTTCTACTCACATTTAAGCATACTGACTCATCTCTTTGCATTTGCTGGGTCTATAAAGAGCCATCAATAGAATACAGACGGATCATTATCACACAATGAAACTGACATCATTTATCATATAGATACACATAGAACACATGTTATATATTATATGTTATATGGTTTTCACAAACTGCACAATTACCTTGTGCATTAGTTTCCTACATGTACCCTGCATGTTCTAGGTGTGCACATTATTTACATGGGCACATTATATGTGAAAAATCTGGTACTGAGCATGTAGCATGCACATATACCATTGACTTTATCCCACTTTATAGGAGGAAGACCTAAGGAGGCATACACTCAGCAGTGGCAAATCCGGAGACAGACCTGGATCTGCTTTCAGAAGCTGCACTTTTGACCACTATGGAGTCCCTAACAGCCATGCCCACTTTAGGCTTGGGAGTCCATGGGCTCCTTCTCTGCACATGGAGAGGGATAGCTATATGCTCCTATTCTTTTCAAAGGAAGAAAGCAGCCTTGCTGGCTCTTCTGAGGTATCACACGGCTTCTAGAGCAAGGAGTTAAGATTATGGCTGAGTCCCATACAAACTCAGTCGATTTTCAAGAAGCGGATGACTGCTCTTACTTCATGAGTTATTGACTAGATTAGAATTTGGCTCAGTATTCTCCACTATGGCAGCCAGAAAGAGGTACATGTGCATTCCTGAGTCTAGGGGTGTATACTGTGACTCCACCAGTTCCTGTACGTTTCTGGGTTTCTTGACTTAATCATCGTGATAGTTCAGGCAATGAATGCCAAATGCCTATTCTTTCTCTGGTCATTCCTAACCATGGACAAGAGGTGA
>NW_006408819.1:2656769-2662321 GCF_000296735.1 Chrysochloris asiatica
GAGGAAGACTCCCATCGAGATGGATTGGCAAAGTGGCAGCATCGATGGGCTCAAGCGTGGCAACAATTGTGAGGTTGGCCCAGGACCGGGCAGTGTTTCGTTGTGTTGTGCATAGGGTTGTTTTGAGCTGTTACCGACTTGATGGCACCTAACAACAACAACAACAACAACAACAACAACAACAACAAGGCATTCATCCAGGAATTTCACATGGATTCGTCTGGAATTGACCATGGTGAAATGTTGCTGTGAATTGACCTGGTCCGGGACCATCCTCCTAATCCTTCGTATGTTTCAGTTCATTGTTGTGGCTCTTGGTAAAAGAAACTCATTAGAATGATAGATGGTGATGCAAATGATAGATATATTAATATTGGAAGCAGCTCAAACGTAGCGGTGAATATGAGGATGGTATAGGACCAGGCAGTGGTTTAGAAACAATAATAACAGAAGCATTTATTGAGAATTCTCAGCATCAAGCACAGGGCTCAGCCTTTTCCAAGAGTTATTCCAACTAATTAATCCTAAGAACAAGCCTGTGAGGCCAAACTATTATCATTCCTGTTGTACAGTTGAGAAAACAGAGGCACAAAGACATTAGGCAACTTGCCCAAGGTCATTCATTAGTAAGTACCAAAGCCTGGACTAGAACTCAGTATTGTTGGGCTTCAAAGCCCATGCACTGTGTTTAGCTTGATCAAATCACATGTGGGTGCTATGGTCAAAATTCAACTCGATGGCATCCAACAACAACAAATTGCCAACAAATCCCATTCGGTGGCTCTGTTTCATGAATTGCATTTTGTGAAAGCCCGTTTTTAGGGAGCAGGGTGCCCCCTGTGCAAGATCTGGAAAAGTCCAAACTTTTCTGGATTTTTTCCTTTACAAATGCACACAGCTGAGCTTTAGCTTATCGAAGTTTAAATGACTAGTGTTCTAGAATCAACTTTGCGTAACTGATTCTTAGAATTTGAATTTAATCACAGGATTAAGTTCAACTGTTATACGGCTACTTGGCCCAGATGAAAAACAACAATAAATCCAATAGCACAAAAAGGTCAAATCTGTAATGTGCAAATCTATTGAGGAACGATTATTTTTTTTTCTGCAAAATTAATTTAAATGAAGCAAATGGGCAGCTAGTTGCCTCGGGCAAAGGCTATGGCTTGCTCCTCCGTATCTTCCACATAATCAGGCTGCCATGTACTGCTGATGTCCAGACTGGGCCTTGTGCCTTCTGACAGAAAAGCCACCACCAGAGTGATGGGAATTTTTGTGCATGGCAGTGCTGTCAGTACAACTACTGAGTGGTCTATTGAGCTAGGTGGGCCACTTGGAATTGCTCAGGCAGTAAGGAGAGCTAGTGGATTGTTCCCAGGAGTCTCAGGACCTGAGGGCAGAGGGGAATTGCATCCAGAAACCCAGAGTCCCAGCAGCTGGGAGAGGACTGTGGTACTAGTTGCTTTGATATCTTCTAGAAAGTTCCTATTGTCTCAAGATGACGACAACAGGTATACTGTAGTGAATAAGTATTGTTGGCCAGGCACTTTATAAGTTTTTTTCTCATTCACCCTGAAGGATGGGTATCATTAATAACCCCATGTTGTTGTTGTTGTTGTTAGGCGTCATGGAGTGGGTACAACAGAACAAACACTGCCTGCTCCTGCCCCACCTGCACAAGTGTTGTTATGTTTGCGCTGGTGCTACTGTGCCACTCCATCTCATTGGGGGCCTTCCTCTTTTTTGCTGACTCCCCACTTTACCAAGCATGGCGTCCTTCTCCGGGGACTGTAACCACTCATCACTCATCTGTCAGTTTGTACTATGGTGACTTGCATGTTTGTATCTGTGATGCTGGAAGCTATGGCAATAGCAGTTTGAATGCCAACAGGGCAAATTATTGAATGAAGCAGAATACATCAAGAAAAGATGGAAGGAATACACAGAGTCATCGTACCAAAAAGAAATGGTTAATGTTCAACCATTTCAAGAGGTACCATATGAACAAGAGCCAATGATACTCAGGGAGGAAGTCCAAAATGCATTGAAAGAATTGGCAAAGAACAAGGCACCAGGAATTGATGGAATAAAAATTGAAATCTTTCAAGAAAGTGAAGCAGCACAAGAGGCCCTCACTCATCTCTGCCAAGAAATTTGGAAGACAACTATCTGGCCGACTGATTGGAAGAGATCAATGTTTGTGCCCATTCCAAAGAGAGGTGACCCAACAGAATGCGGAAATCATCAGACGAGTAAAGTTTTGCTAAAGGTAATACAGAAATGGCTACAATCATACATTGACAGAGAACTTCCAGAGGTTCAAGCTGGATTCAGAAGAGGCCGTGGAACGAGAGATATCATTGCTGATGTCCGATGGATCTTGGCTGAAAGCAGAGAATAGCAGAAGGATGTTTACCTATGCTTTATTGACTACATGAAGGCTTTCGATTGTGTGGATCATGACACGCTATGGACAACATTGAGAAATATGAGTATTCCAGAACACTTAATAGTACTTCTGAGGAATCTGTACCTAGACCAAGAAGCAGTTGTTCGAACAGAGCATGGGAACACTGAATGTTTTAAAATTTGGAAAGGTGTGCAACAAGGTTGTGTTCTTTCACCACACTTATTCAACCTGTATACTGAGCAAATAATATGAGAATCTGGGTTCTATGAAGAAAAACGTGGTGTCAGGATTGGAGGAAGACTCATTAACAACCTGCGATATGCAGATGGTACAACCTTGCTTGCTGAAAGTGAAGAGGACTTGGAACATTTACTTATGAAGATCAAAGAGCATAGCCTTTGGTATGGATTGCATCTCAATGTCAAGAAAACAAAATTCCTCACCACTGGACCAATAAACAACATTCTTATCAATGGAGAAAAGATTGAAGTTGTCAAGGACTTCATTCTTGGATCAACTGTCGACACTCGCGGAAGCAGCAGTCAAGAGATCAGACGATGTATTGCATTGGGCAAATCTGCTGCACAGGAACTTTTTAAAGTATTGAAGAGCAGAGATGTCAGCTTGAGGACTAAGGTGCGCCTGACCCAGGCCATGGTATTTTCAATAACCTCATATGGATGCAAAAGCTGGACAATGAATAAGGAAGATCGTAGAAGAATTGATGCCTTTGAGTTGTGGTGTTGGAGGAGAATACTGAAAGTGCCATGGACTGCCAAAAAAACCAATAGATCTGTTTTGGAAGAAGTGCAGCTTTGTCTCTCATACTTTGGACATATTGTCCGGAGGGAACAGTCGCTGGAGAAGGATGTCATGCTGGGTAAGGTGGAGGGTCAGAGAAAAAGAGGAAGACCCCCAACGAGATGGATTGGCCAGGTGGCATCATTGATGGACTCAAGTGTGGCAGCGGTAGTGAGGTTGGCCCAGGATCAGACTTTGTTTCGTTCTGCTGTGCATGGGGTCGCTATGAGTCAGTTCCAACTCGATGGCACCTGACAACAACAACAAGGAACACCCAGGTTTCAGCAGAGCTTCCAGACTAAGACAGACTAGGTAGAAGGAGAGACGGACTACTTCTGAATATTTAGGGACTGAAAACCTTATGAATAGCAGAGATACCCATGTTATAGATGAGGAAATAAGGTTCTGAGCAGTAAAGTAACTTGCTGAGAGTCACACCTGAGTAAGTGGCAAAACTGGAAGCTGAACCCAGACCCAACACTTCACGCCAAAGTACAGGCTTTACATCAAAATACTTTCAGATGAAGCAACGTTCAGAGCATAATCCTTATGTTTCTGCACTCCGCTCCCACAACCCCTAGAGTTCCCTCAGTGGCTCCGACTCACTGTCACATTCGAGCAACCGAGGAAGGGAGCGGCAGGATTTCCTTTGGAGACTTCCGGATTTAGATAGCAGATTTAATACATGCATCTAAATTCATTACCTCCCAGAACTCCATTCAAACTACGGTTTGTTTTAATGTCTTGTCTTGTCCTTAAAGACACAATCTCACAAGGAGACAGACAACACCATAATTCTGAAGCTAGAAAGTCACTGGGCTCAATTAAGTGACTAAACAGCCCCAGAGACAATGAACCATATGACAGCAGAGGGAAAGCTGCAAACCAGTTTTCTCTCTATTGCAGGGTTGTCCACAGACGCCATGTGTGTCGGAGTACAATTGTGCTTGGGTTTTCAGTGACTGATTTTTCAGAGGCAGATCACAGGCACCTTGAAGGCACCTCTAAGGTAGACTTGAATCTCCAACCTTTTAGTTAGCAGCTGAGCATGTTAATCATTTGCACCACCCAGGGATTCTCGCCCCAATTCCACATCCTCTCTATGACTGAGATCTGGGGACTCATTCTCTGGCTTGGCTTGACCATTTGCCAGTGCATTCCCTACTCTGTTCTCCAGAACCTGAAGCGTGTGGGAGGACACTTGTGTCATCCCATTCCTGATAGGCAGGCCATGGTGGGTTTGAAAGCAGAACCAGAGCAGCCCAGTCTCTCTGAGCATAGTTCCTCTGCATTCCAGGATCATGTTACGCTCTGCCAGATGGCTTGACTAGGGTGAGCTGTGTGCATTCCAAGGCTCAGTGTGACCCTAGTCATTGACTTCCCCGAGAGGGAATCTGGGGCAGCGGAGGACTACGGACTGCTCAGCGATTCTGGAAACTTCCATCTAATAGTGGCATACACCTAAATTCACTGCCTCCTAAAGTGCCATGAAAACCACAGTCAGTTTTAAAGGCTTGTTGTGTTTTTATTTTTTTCATTACATACCTAAGTTTCTGCTTGCCACTCAGATTTTCCAAGTGAAGTGACTATTTAAGAGTCCATCAATAATAAGTGACTGACCTAAAAGTTAGGATGATGGTCACCACTCAGGGGGAGGGAGGGACTGTGGTTAGAAGGGCACAGAGAGTTGACTAGAGTGTGGTCAAATGTTTTATTTCTTGACTTGATTGTGCAACAATTAGCGCTGACTATAACCCATGTAAAGTTTTCACTTTATACTTCTTCCTGACACTGCATATCTAAGCCTTGCATACTTCTCTGTGTACATGCCACACGTCACAATAAAAGAAAGGCTAGATGCACAGTGTGATAGCAATAATGCAAAAGATAGATTCATGACTAGAAAAAAAAAAAGAAATATCGAATTCTAACTGGTAACGGTGGTGATTCCTGACTGATGGGTTTTGTGTCTTCTCTACATGTTTCTGCATGGCTCATGTTTATTACAAAAAGCACATATGACTCTTGTAATCAGAAAACGTTTTGACAGAGACACGGTGGTCACAATCTAAAATGGAAACTAACAAGGATCAGCACACGATAGATGAGAACAGCCATCTGTGGAAACCTATGCAGAAAACAACTGCCCAGGAGTTTGTGAACTGGTCTGATCTAACTAGGATGAACTCATATCTCATCAGCTAGTCTAGGGTGTATTCAGAGAGTGGGCTTTCAGAGGTCAAGATAGGGGTTAACTTTGGGGTTAACACAGGAGTCTTCTAAGATATTTTCAACATTCAGTTTCTTAAGCTGGTTGATAGGTGTATGGGTATTGGTTCTA
>NW_006408819.1:2663396-2758152 GCF_000296735.1 Chrysochloris asiatica
AGCAATCGATTCATACCTGTTGATAATTGCACTGAATGCAAATGGACTAAATGCACCAGTCAAGAGACAGAGAGTAGCAGAATGGATACTAAAACTGGATTCTTCAATATGCTGTTTACAAGAGATACATCTTAGACACAAAGACAGAAATAGACTAAAAATCAAAGGATGGAAAAAAAATATCAAACTAACGGCAAACAAAACAAGTATGAGTTGTAATTTAAATCTCTGATGAAATAGACTTTCAGGCAAAAATGAGTGTAAGGGACAAAGAAGGACATTATCTCATGATTAAGGGATCAACTGAACAAGAGGACATAACCACAATATCTATGCCCTCAATGAAAGAGCCTCAAAACATAAAAAATCAATCTCTAGTGGAACTGAAGAAAGAAATAGACAACTCTGGACCTCAAGGTCAGTTTGAACCACAAAGCCAGCAGTTCAAACTCACCAGCCGATCCTTGGAAACCCTATATAAGGTTGATGTGAGTCAGAACTGACACAATGGCACTTAACAACAACAATAGTAGTAGGAGATTTAAATACATCACTTTTTATGGAGAACAGAGCAACTACAAAGAAACTCAACAAAGACACAGAAGAACTAAATAACACAATCAACCAACTTGACCTCATAGACATACACAAAGTACTTAATCCAAGAACAGCACAATATACATTCTTTTCCAGTGCAGATGGAACATTCTCCACAATAGACGATACGTTAGGCCTCAAAGCAAACCTCAATAAATTAAAAAGTATCAAAATACTACAAAGTATGTTTGCAGATCACAATGTTATAAAATTGGCAATCAACAATAGGAAGACCAAGGGAAAAATGAAATACATCGAAATTGTACAACACTGCTTAAAAGCTACTAGATAATTGATCAAACAATAAATAAATAAAACAATTCCTTGATTCAAATGAGAACAACAACACAACCTATCAAAACTTTTGGGACATAGCAAAAGTAGTGCTCAGAGAACAATTTATAGCAATTAAGGCACACATCACAAAAGAAGAAGCAACCAAAATCAACATCTCAACCAAACATCTCCAACAATTAGAAAGAGCAGCAGAAGAAAAGAAATAATAAAGGTTAGAGCATAAATCAATGAAATAGAAAATAGCAAATCAGTAGAAAGTATCAACAAGACAAGGCGTTGACTCTTTGAAAGGATTGATAAAATTGACAAACAGCTGACAAATCGAACAAAAGAGAAGAAGATACAAGGAACATGAATAAGAAATGAATGGGTGATATCACGACTGAACCAACGGAAATAAAAAAAAAAATAACAGCAGAATACTATGAAGAATTATACTTCGACAAATTTCTAGAAACAGTGACCTACTCCAGCTAACACAGGCAGAAGTAGAAAACTTGAACAGGCCTATAACAAGAGAAGAAATTGATTGTTATTTAAAAACTCACAACTAAAAAATGTCCAGGCCCAGATGGCTCTACTAGTGAGTTCTACCAAACTTTCAGAGAAAGTTTGACACCAATTCTACTCAAACTGTTCCATAATATGGAAAAGAAGACTCCTGAATTCATTTCATGAAGGAAGCAAAACTCTGATGCCAAAACCGGGCAAAGACATCACTAAGAAAGAAAACTAGGGACCAGTATTCCTCATGAGGTAGTCCTGGTGTGGTGCTGTGGGGTTAATGTGCTGGACTGAAAAATTAGTCTGAACCGCAAGGTTGGTGGTTCAAGCTCACCAGCCGCTCCTCAGAAACCCTATGCAAGGTCACTATGGGTTAGAACCAACTTGATGGCACTTAACAACAATAACATTCTTCATGAAGAGTCTAGGTGTTGTGCTGTGGGATAAAGCACTAGACTGCAAAGTCAGTTTGAACCACAAGATCGGTGGTTCAAATTCACCAGTCGCTCCTTGGAAATCCTATACCAGGTCACTATGAGTTGGAGCTTACTTGATGGCACATAACAACAACAACATTCCTCGTGAACATAGATACAAAAATTTGCAACAAAATCCTAGCAAATGGAATCCAAAAATATATAAAAAATGTTATCTGTCATGACCAAGTGGGATTCATACCATGTATTCAGGGATGATTCAATCAATAATAGAAAAAAAAAACAATCAGTATAATTCACCACATAAATAAAACAAAGTAAAAATATTCTGGTACTGGTACAACAAAAGACACATAAATCAATGTAACAAAGTTGAGAACCCAGAAGTAAAAATATCCAGGTGATCTTTAAATTGGGAAGAGTTAGTCTCTTCAACAAACAATATTGACAAAATGGAAATCTATTTGCAAAAGAATGAAACAAGACCCATATCTCACACCATATACAAAATAAACTCAATGGGGATGTAAAACCTAGAACTACACAGATCATCAATGAAAAAGTAGGGACAAACTTAGGAGCTCTGATACATGACATAAATACAGTATCAAACATAACTGAAAACACACAAACAGCAGAAGACAAACAGATGATTGGGACCTCCTAAAAATTGTACATTTACGTACATCAAATGATTTTACCAAAAGGGTAAAAAGGGAACCCACAGACTTGGAAAAAATAGTTTGACAAAGACATATCAAGACAAGGGACAACTCTTCAAAATTTACAGAACACTTCAATGCCTAAACAAGAACACAAACAATCGAATTAAAAAAAAAAAAATGAGCATAGGACATGAACAGATACTTCACCAAATAACTCATTCTGGTGGCCAACAAACATATGAAGAAATGTTCATGAACATTAATTAGCCATTGCTGTTGTGTTGTGAAGTGCCAATGAGTCGGTTCCGACCCATAGCGACCCTGTGTAGGGTTTCCGAGGAGCAGCTGGTGAGCTTGAACTGCCGACCTTGCAGTTCAAACAGCTTTGCAGTCTGGCGCATTAACCCACAGCGCCACACCAAGACTCCCCCATTAGAGAGATACAAATCAAAACAAAAATGCAATATCATCTTATTCCAGTATTAATAGCAAAGTTCCTAAAAACAAAAAACAACAAATGCTGGTGAGGGTGTGGAGAGTCTGGGACTCTCCTACACTGCTGTTGGGACTGCAAAATGGTGCAACCACTGAGGAAAACGGTATGGTACTTTTTCAAAAAGTTGGAAATAGAAATACCGTATGACCCAACATTCCCTCTACTTGGTATATAGCCTCAAGAAGTAAAGAGGTACTACATGACTAGATATATTCACCCCCATGTTTATCGCAGTACAATTCACAATAGCAGAAAGATGGAGACGGTCTAAATGCTCACCAACAGAAGAATGGTTAGACAGACTTTGGGACACACACACACACACACAATGGAATATTATGTGACGTTGAAGAATAACAAAGGACCTGCAAAACACTCCACAATATGGGTGAACCTGGAGGGCATCATGCTGGGTGAAATTAGTCAATCACAAAAGGACAAATATTGCGTAAGACCACTGTTGCAAAAAGTTAAGAAAAGATGTTCTTGCTAACTGAAACATTCTATGAGGGTGTCCTGGTGTGGCGCTGTTGGGTAAGCACTGAACCACAAGGTTCAAACTCACCAGCTGCTCCTTGGAAACCTATACCGGGTCGCTATGAATCAGGGCCAACTTGATGGCACACAACAACATGATGGCTACAGGGGAGGAGGGGAAAAAAGTAAATAGAGGTAAAAATTGTTAACTGATGGTACATGGAGTGGATTGCAATCATTTTGATGATACAAAGTGTATAATTTGTTGAATATGGGACTGATGATCTGTTCTGTAAACCTTCACTGAATTCATAATAAAAAGTTAAAAAAAAAACAAAAAGATGTTAGTAATAGGAAATGGTGTTGTGGGAAGGAGGCCTACAGGAACACTATGTACTTAACGAGTAATGTCTCTGTGTGTCTAAAACTTACCTAAAAAATGAAATCTATTTTAAACAGTAAGGAGCCCTGGTTGTTGTTGAGTGCCATAGACTCTGTGCCAACGTCTAGCAATCCTGGATAGGGTTTTCAAAGAGCAGCTGGTGGGTTTGAACCTTGCAGTTAGCAGTCCGGTGCTTATCTTCCAGCACCACATGAAGAGCCCTGGTAGCACAGTGGTTAAGTGCTCAGCTGCAAATGGAAAGTTTGACAATTCAAACCCACCAGCCACTCCATGGGAGAAAGACCTGAAGCTCTGTTTCCATGAAGACTGTCAGTGTGTTGTTGTTGTTAAGTGGTGTCCAGTTGGTTCTGACTCATAGCAACCCTGTATAGGGTTTCCAAGGCTGTAAATATTTTCTGGAGCAGAAAGTCTCACCTTTTTTTCCTGTGGAATGACTGGGGGGCTTATCCTACAAAGTCATTGCACTCCTCCTGAAGATGACAGCCTTGGCACTATAGGGTCACTATGTGTTGGAATCAATTCGGTGTCACACAAAAATATTTTTAAGAGTTGTTTTAGGAGTTTGGTATTATTGACTTTTCTATGGCAAATGACAGTTCTTTCTGGAAATACTCAGGCCAGGTAATTAGGATGGGGTCAAGTTTCAGGACCTAGCTCAATATGCTTCTATCATATGACTTGGGGTGCCTGTTACTGGCTCTGTGAGTCCTTGTCAGGAGACAGAATACCCATTTGAGTATCGGTGTGGCCAGGATCAAGTTATTCAAGAAAGAAGAAAATAAATAACTCATCCTCTTAATTATCCTAGGATGAGGTTAGGGAAGGACTAGACTGGACAGGGAGCCAGGAGAGACAAGAGGAAGCCCAGAGTCATTCTTGGTTCTCTTAGTATCACAGAACCGAAGAGCATGTAGACTGAAAGTCATCTTGGAGATTATCTAATTCGAGGACATCATTTTACACATGGGGAAACTAAATTCTTGAAAGGGAAGGGAGATCCATACCCCCTTGTAATTATAGACACAAAAATACCCAACAAAATGCCATCAAAGTAAATCCAGCAGCATATAAAAAGGATTATATACCATGACCTAGTGGCATTTAATCCAAGAAATGCAAAGATGGTTCAACATATGAAAATCAATCAATGTAATGCACCATATTGCTACGTTGATAGCTGCTGTTGATTCGGACCCAACTCATGATGATCTCTGCTACAAACCAAACCATCCAGCCTTGACCTTGTGATTCAGAGTAGTTTCCGTAGCTGTCTGCTGTCTATCAGAGCTTCAGGGAAATACCAAAGAAAGGATGGGACCGCCATGTCAATGGCTGTCCAGATCTTTGCTGTGGGAGCATAATTGACTACTAGTCTTCAAAGGCTGCCCCCTTGTATCTACCACCATATTTGACCTTGACCACATTCCTAATCAATGATTGAACATCATGGGCCTGTCGCTGGAGGTACGGGACTTCCCATTGGCCTGGTTGAGCCTTTCCTGGAGGAGTCCTGTAGTCTGAGACTCTTCTTATCCAACCCTTCTGTCATTCCCAATCTTCTATCTACACTGCAGTCGGGGGCTCTCCTCACCTTCTCCTGATTCCTCACTCTTTATTCTTCATAGATGTTTTCCATTACATTTCTTGTCTGTTATCATGAATTTAATTGTATCCCCCCAAAATATGCTTTGAATTCCTGGCCCTTGTTCCTGTGGATATGATCCTGTTTGGAAATAAGTTTTTTTTTTGTTATGGTTTATTAATGGAGTCATAACAAAGTAGGGTGGATCCTAAGCCTAATCACTTCTGAGTTACCTTTTTGTAACAGAATTGTTGTTGTTGTTGTTAAGTGCCATCGAATCGGTTCTGACCCATAATGACCCTGTATAGGGTTTCCGAGGAGCAGCTGGTGAGCTTGAACCACTGACCTTGTGGTTCAAACCGACTTTGCAGTCCAGCGCATTAACCCACAGCGCCACACTAGGACTCCCCATAACAGAATGTTGTTGTTTTTTGCTGTGGAGTCGGTTCCTACTCATAGCGACCCTGTTCAGGGTTTTCGAGGTTGTAAATCTTTAATGGAGCAGAAAGCCTCATCTTTCTCCCGTGGAACAGCTGGTAGTTTCTAACTGCTGACCCTGAGGTTCGCAGCCCGATTCGTAACCACTACGCTACGAGAGCTCCTCTGTAACAGAATAGTCTGTTATTATTTTGTAGCAGAATAGTCTCAGAGACACAAATTAGGATAAGATAGATACCAAGGGATGTAAAGGAAGGCCTTCCCCCTTCATTCAGATTTCTAGCCTCCTAAACTATGAGAAAATGAAATTGTTTGCTTTAAAGCCTCCCATTTGTAGGCTTTCTGTTATGGCAGCACTTGGTAACTAAGACATATGTCTCAACCCATATGAGCTCTGGTTTTTGTCAGACCCAAACTGATACAAAGGAGCACTTCCCTACTGCCAAACATTGAATTGTGTCCCCCCTACAAAATACACATCAGCTTGGACGGGTCGTGAGTCTCAGTGGCTTGGCAGTCACGTAATGATATAACGTGGCAGTTTTGTGATGATTCCCATGATGTGATCTGATGTGATAAACCAGTAAGGGTGGACTACAACAGAGTGCTGGTGTGGCACTGTGGGTTACTGCGCCGGACTGCAAAGTCGGTTTGAACCACAAGGTCAGTAGTTCAAGCTCACCAGCCAGTCCTTGGAAACCCCATACAGGGTTGCTATGGGTCGGAACTGACTCCACGACGGCACTTAACACCATCAATACCTTTAATCCCATCACAGCCCCTATCCCAGGTAAGGGAGAGATTGATGCCAAGACACGTGAGGATGTACAAGAAATGCTGGGCCTACGGATGCTGAAGGGAGACAAGAACCCTTCCTCCAGAGTCAGTGCACAG
The DNA here is from genome assembly GCF_000296735.1 of Chrysochloris asiatica. Lineage (NCBI taxonomy): Eukaryota > Metazoa > Chordata > Mammalia > Afrosoricida > Chrysochloridae > Chrysochloris > Chrysochloris asiatica. The sequence goes on from NW_006408819.1 coordinate 2,670,187, forward strand.
AATTCGGACTTCTAGTCTTCTAAACTGTAAGAAAATAAATCTCTGTTTTTTAAAAGCCATTCACTTGTGATATTTCTGTTATAGCAGCACTAGATACCAATCTAGCTCTCCTTTCAGCCAAAAATATAGAGGGTGCCCTTTGCCCCTCACCTTTCTTTGGCTCCCCTTCACTGCCTCAGTGAACGAGCACCACCACCACCGTGAACACCATGAGAAGTGCTCCCTGTTGCCTCCTGTAAGCACCCGGCTCACAGCCCAGTGAGTTAATTCCTGTCTGAACTTTATTGTGGTTTCAGTAGATTTCTTGGGCTGGATCGATTTTTTCTGTGATCTTCCTTCATCGCAGATTTTGTTGTTTTGAACAACAACAACAACAACAACAACGAAGTCAATGGGGGTGAAGCCTGACAAGTGTATTTTCCCAGGGTTCCTGAATAACAGGGGCTTTAATCAAGCCTTAAAAATGTGTCCACCTGCCCAATTCCAGCAGCCCTCACTAAAAATGTAGCCTGTGCTCTGCGGAGAAAGTTCTGGTCTCCCACCATGCTGCATGTACTTCCTTCATTGTCAGGGCCTTACAACTAGGCACATGAGTGGCTCAGTGGGTCTGTTTTGAAGGAAGAAGGGCTAGCTCTGGGAACCAAAAGAGCAAGCATAATCACAGTCTACCACTATGCCTGGGAACACAAGCATCGTTTTGATGTGTGAACATCTAACGAGAAAGAGATTCATCAGTTATATTAAACTTAGGCATAGTCTTCAAGTTCAACATATGTGGGATCTCCTTTTAGATAGTTCATGGACTGTCTCTGTAATAAATAATCTGCCATCTCTAAATAAATTACTTTAAGTGCTTGGTCTGGTTTGATTTAATTAGACAATTCTATTTCATGGCACAGAATTACAGCAACATTGCTTAATGTAAATAACATTAGAAGTTCACATAACTGTAAATAACATAAGAAGTCTCAGATTTGAAGCCATCTGTCTACCTCAAGATGAAGAATGCATGAGACCTGAGTATTGAACCAGAAGCCAGAAGAGTGGGCTGCTGCCTCACTGGATTTCTACCTTCCAAGTGGGAAAGAGTTAGAAGAGTTTCTACTGCCTTCACCCAAGTTTCTATGGACCAACTGTATGAGTGTGTAACAAGAGGCAGCTAGATGCTCGAGAGGGAGCGGAGGCCCAGGATGCCTAAAGGCACTAAGGTCTCAGGGAGAAGAGGCAGGGTCTACAAGAGTTTTGGCTGCAGATGCCAAGGGCACTGTGGTTCAGGACCAGCAGGCTTGTTTCTTATGAGGTCTTGTCTGTTTTGTTTCTAATCCGACACAGCAGAGTGTGTTGTATAGGTTGTTGGACGGTTCTCAGCTGTAATAAAATGCTGCAGCTGGAATCTGTCTGCAGTTAGCCTTTTATAGCATTTATGAAATGTGGATTTACTGAGCACCTACCATGAGCCAGGTCATGTGTTGTGATGACATCCATGAACAAGGCTGATATGGTTCTTGTCCTTTTAGAACTGGCACCCTCATGTAATGGGGAAGCAGTTAAACAAGGACTCATCAGAACGAGTGATGACATAAAGAAACATTTCAGGGTTCCAGAGAACAAATCACAGAGAACCCAACCTAGGCTGGAATGAGGTTAGAGGAAGCTTCTTGGAGGAAGGAAGAATAGATATTGGCCAGGGGAAGGGGCCCTGGGACAGAAAGTTGGGAAAACTCCCAAGCCAAGTTTATCTACATCCCAGCTTCATTTAGTGCTATGCCTAGTCTAAGATCTGAAGGACACCTTGGAGAGACAGGTCTTACAACATGCCAGCTCTCTAAGGAAGAGGGACTGCTTTCTGTAGTCCCAGTCATTCCACAGAGCCCTGTGATTGTCCTGAACTTTCCTGAAGGCCTGAGGTATCCTTCACTCCCCCCTCCCCCACTTGTTGATGAATAGATTGAGTTGGGTATGACTCATGTATAAAACAGTGTAAGTCAGTTAGAGCAGAAGAGACAGCTAAGAGAAATCCAAGTCCTAAGACTGGATGGCCCTTAGGGACTATTTGCACCAGTACTTTTCAAAGCAGGGATTCCTGAGTCAGTGAGCATCAATATTCCCTGAAAACTTGTTAGGCATGCAGCTTCCTAGCTCAATTCCGCCTGCTAAATCACTCTTATGTAACTTCTGATGGGGTGGCCTTGGACGTCCAACATCCTGGCATGTAACCACCTTTGTTCATCATAGCGACAAAAAACCCTACTTCCAACTGAGTGAACTTCTTTAACTTCTTTGCTGTCCCAGGGATCTCTGGGCAGTATTGGTGAAGGAAAAAAAGAAGGAGGAGAATGAGTAGAATGAGAAGGTGGAGAAGGATGAAAGGAAGAAGAGGAAGAAAAGGACTAGAGGAGGAGAAAAAACTGCAGCTTCCTGAGTCCCACAATATTGTGTACTCTGTGTATTCATGAGTCCTACAGGGGATTCTAATGCATCCTTGAGTTTGAGAACCAATGGCTTAATCCAACCCTCTCATTACACACAGTAGGGGATCGAGTCCCAGAGAAGCAAGAAGCACTGGATCCTAGGTGGCAGAGACCAAATCCTGAGTTTAAAACTTATTAGCTGTAGGCCTGATTAAGCCATTGTTTCCTCTTTTATAATGTGAAACTACTACTCTGAGTCATTAATTCATTAATTCATCAACTATTTGATGAGCTCTTACCATGTTAAATGCTGGGGATGTAATGGTGAGCCAAAATAGACATGCTTTAAACCCCTTACCTTGTGTAGTTTATAGTCTAGTGTGGAAGGTAGACATGAAGCAAGTAATTGCACAGATAACATGTCTAATTTCATGCACAAATGATGGCAAGTTGTAGGAAGGAAGAGCAAGCATGAGGAGGATGTGATGCTATCTGCCGTGTTTCACCCTGGTGCCTATGACCCCCACTGCCAGGGCAAGTAGGGTATGATGTACACGTTGGACTGGTGACCTCTGTGTGGTGTGTGGCTTTCATCTCCCCCTTTCCAAATGGGAGGTTTCCGGGCTTGTTTTGTTGGTAATTGCTGAAGCCCTCGGACTGGGAGGCACTACATACTGAGCAAATAGTCACATTATCCAGAGCTTCTAGATTTAGAGCTGGAGTCCTCTGTAAGAGTCTGTTATTGTTGTTGTTAAGTTCTGTGGAGTCGGCTCTGACTCACAGCGACTCTGTATAGGGTTTTCAAGGAGCAACTGGTAGTTGCAGTTAGCAGTCCAGTGCCTACCCTACACCGCCATGCCAGGACTCCTTTGGGGAGAGTTGTGGGGGCGGGCATTGTGGAAATTGTGTAGTTGGGAGGGGGAAGTCTTCGGATGTGGATGGTTAAAGAACCTGGCCATAGCAAATACTGTTTTGTCTGCTTCACCAACATTGAGTCTCCCTTCTCTTGGTACTTTCTTGAAAGTTTATTCATGAGGCTTCATTTCCACCATTGCTGACCATATCTGGCTCCACTCAAGAGTCTAGAAGTGGGACATTTAGCTCAGGTTTAAATAAAGTAGCACAGATGGCAGGTAATCAATGCAGACCAGGATACCTGGAGAAGTTCCCAGGGGCAATTGGGAAAGTAGCTTTCTCACTCTCCAACAGCTTCTCCAGAATCAGCCCTCTTGTTCCCTGGATGAGGCTACTTAGAAGCCCATAGCCCCTGGAGTCACTGGCAACTCTCATGTGCCCACAAGGGGGAGCTGCCTTAGGAAGAACAGACAAATGGAAAGAAACTGCATCCTAGGTGACACTGTTGAACTGTTGAATCAAACCAACCCTGAAGTTTGTCCGACTGTGAGGATGGCACAGGGCTGGATAGTGCTTCGTTCTGTTGTTCAACAATCTTGTTCAACAACTTCCATTCACAGAAGTCACTAAGTTGCTTTGTTTATTATTAGTTTTTGCTATGTGTGGCCAAACACTTCCTAATGGATTAAAAGCTTAGCCTAGCCCCTCATGCCTCTAAGTTCTTGAGGTCTGCATTATATCACAGCCTCGGGTTTTTGTTGTTGTTATTAAGTGCCGTCGAGCCAGTTCTGACTCATAGCTACCCGGTATAGGGATTCCGAGGAGCAACTGGTGGGTTTCAATTGCCAACCTTGTAGTTAGCAGTCCAGTGATTAGCCTACAGAGCCACAACACAGCCTCAGTTTAGAGCACACCAGACGGATGAAACTCAGAGCCTGTTGCTCAGCATTGAGTCATAGTCTCCCGTCATTAGTCACAGAGACAATTAGTGAAAGATAAACTGAACACACCTGAACGCCCTGTTCAACACACTCTAACAACTGCTTCCAGTGAGGATCAAATTTCGTAATCTGGGCCTCCTCATTCGGATCTCAAGTGCCGTGTTCGAGCTCTTAACTACTCAATTTTGCATTAGTAGAATGCTATACACATTTTAGAAGCAATGATCTAGCTTAACAGCATTAAGAATTTTTGGATCATACTCAATTCCGATGCAAACTCGAAATATGTACTCTGTGGGTTTCAGCGAAGAAAACAATTGACAATCTAAACTGAAATTCATCTATAGAAAATAGGCAATGCTCGCTTCTAAAAGCAATTATTGGCATCGAGCTTCTGAATTTTTAAATCCCTGGAAAAGTCCAAGAACATATCAGAAAGTTGATATTTGATTTCAGAAGTAATAACTGTAAACCAGATATTAAAAGCTTGTAAGAGGTGTGGCCGAGTAAGACACCCATGGCTCTGGAAACAATCATGGAGGAGTCAGTCTCTTTAGGCCTCAAGAATCACAAAGAAGAGTGTGGCCTTCAGGAGCCTCTTCTATGGGGAAGGGGGGTGGATTTATGAGTTGAAGTTCGGGAGGATAATGAGTTCAGGACACAGCAGAGAGGGGGTTGCGGCTGGTACCGTTGCAGGTGAGACTTGAGGGGCAGAAATAGGTGTTGTGGGAGTAAGGAAACTGAACCTCCTGCTCTTCTCTGCATTGGGCCACACCCACGTGGAACATTTCAGTCAGTCTGGGAGAGCCTTACCACTCCAATGTCCTGTGCAAAGAAGCAGTAGGGGACAGGGGAAGAGAAGACTCAATGGGAACATCACAGTTGTTTCAAATTGCTGAAAGACTCCAGTGTTGGAGGAGAGACAGAGTGGACGAGAATATTGACCATCCTTGAGCTTCTACAATCTATCTTAAAAAATGGGGCATGGAGAAAGACTGGCAACCCAAAGTGGAGGTCAACCTAGCTCGGCAAATTACAACAGATTTCCTGCTAACAGCCGGGACTTGTCAGAGCTTTGGAAGTTCTACAGGCCATGCCATGCTGAAAGCTGACCGTTTTATCGATGGACAAGTCCTGAGTTCTAATCCTGCCTTCTGTAGTGTTGGGGGAACCACAGTGTTTGGAAGATCACTGCTGCCCGCCAGCTGCTGAGGAAAGAGCCAGGCAGAGCAGCACCATGCCAGATCTCTGTGAACTCAGCTGAGAATCAACAAGGTCAAGGTCAAGGCTGGAGGCTGCACTTTTCAGCATTATCCTTTGGATCTGTATCAATTTTGAACTAGAGCAATTAATAGAGCAATAAGGGGGAGTCATAGGAGCTTTCTGGGGGAGATGCACCTCCTTAGGATGTAATCATTTCACTAAAAAGGCAAATTCAGAGTAGACAAAGCCCATAAAAGAAAGACGCTAACAATATAGCTGCAAAATGACGGGAAAAAAAAGAGAGAGAGAGAGAGAGAGAGAGAGAAAAAAAAAAGAAACAAAACCTCAAGAAAATAAGTTTCACTGAGAATGCGAAATGTGTGCTCCTGAACTATTAAATACATCTCTTAATTTTTTTTTTAACCATGGGTGGGAGCTTATCTAAATGCAATCAAATCTTCTTGTAAGCTACGTTTTAAGCCTAATAGGAGAAGAACATATGCTGAACAGCCTTCAAGACATGTTCGCTTGCTATTGTGCTAGTCAAGAAGAGACAAGAGTTAGAAACACATTTTGTGTCTAAGTGAAAGCCTCTCACTGCTCTCAGGACAGACGGAAATCGATTAGTTTCTGTTAGGAATAGCAGCGCCACCCCACAGTGTTATGAACGATCTTTCTGGAACTGAGAAACAAGCAATACCATGAGAGGCCTGAATTTCTAAGTTAGCTTGTTTGACTTTTCGGATCATGCGTTGCTGTCACTGGGGTTTGTGAAATGGCAGCAAGTCGTGTTTTGCCCTTCTAAATTGCAAACTATCGCTGGAAGTATAAAACTGTATTTGCTGGAAGTTGAAGAAATCACATACATTTAGATACTGCACTTTTGGAATTGTAGGCAACTTGCCCATGTACTGTTGAAGGCCAGAACCCAAGTATATCTGAAAATGCCTACAGAACTCAATGCATACAGAAGTCAAGTTTTCATTTTCATCCAACATGAGAAAATAAGAGTTCATCGGACTCCTAAGCCTTGAAGTCTGGAAGTTTCGATCAGCAATTGCTCAAAATTAATCAAAGACTAAATATTGTCCCCCAGGTTTAAGTATTCTGCAAAGGCTAGCAGATATAACTCATTCTTTTATTCATTCTTTCATCCATTCTTCCATTCACTCATTCAAAGCATCGTTCAGCAGCAGGCTTCTAGAGAGGTAGGGAAGACATCTTGTGCCTGAGGTGCTCACTATCAACTTGGAGGCACCAACAAAACACAAATAACTCTGATGAAAAGTGGACAATACCAAGCATTGAGAGACAGAAGACAAAGGTCATTTGAGCTAGAGCTTGCATGGGGACACAATGACTGGTGTGTCAACTTCCCCGAAGTCATTGGGGCATTGGTCAGAGGCTCTTGCTTTCTAATGTGTGTGACAATGTCCAGACCTTAGGAGCTTTGTGGTTGGGATCCTGAACTTTGTTAAGCACTGTCCTCCTGGGCCTAGCACTTGCTCCAAAGGGACCATGTGCACAGAAATCAGCCTGAGAGGGCAAGTCTCTAGGGGTGCTGTGAGTCAGAATTAACTGGATGGCAGGGAGTTTGGTTTTGTGGTTCGTGGCATTCTGTTGGGCCTTGTGTTAATCAGCAAATGGAATCATCCCAGTGTTTCCACATGTGCAGATGCACCAATGAAGCAAGTTGGGTTTCTCAGCCCATTTAGAAGCTTGATAGATAGTGTTGATTCCTGTTTACAGTCACTTCTTTGTCCCCCCTAGCCTTCCCCTGCCCTCGGTATCCACTACATCCACGTGCTGTCATTTCTCCGAAACGTCCCAGAAAGGGACAGAAATTCTGTGCAATTGACCAGGAATGTTATTTCTAAGCACTGAATACGCTCAGTACCTCCACCCCAGGTGTTTAATGTGTTCCAACTTCACTAAGACATCCAGATGGTCCACAGAAAATAATGAATGTACCTACAGCTAATACTGCACCAGTCACCAGCTTATACAGAGGAAGCCAAGCTTACTGCCACTTTTACGTTTCACCTTACTATCACTTAAAAATAAAATATCGCTTTTAATGAGGAGAGGATTAGTAGTATTTTTGAACATAGGTTTTGGGGGATGTGAACCTTGTAAACCAGTTTTGAGTGCTTCATCTTTTCTCATTTTCCAGAGCTCATTTTGTAAAAGGTTGCCTGATAAATGGCAAAGGGTCAGGGAATACATAATTCACTTATTCCCACTGAGCAGTGGTTGGGGGAGTCACACCTTGTTCAAACTTTTGCTACGTGGAAATAAATAAAAACTACTCAAAATCGCAAGTTGGCCTTCAATTATTGGCCTACTGAGCTAGCTGGCTTTGCTAAATTCTTTTCATTAACCACATACATACACAAGATCCTGCAAAGGAGTCTGGGTTCTTACAGCTATGCTCAAAGTTGGAGGACGGCAAAATTGTTAACCTTGATGGGGGACATGGTGTCTAGAATGTGCGCACTTAGCTTCAAAGTCCAAAGCTCCCAAAGCAAAGCAAATATGGGAATAATCTCTGATGAAGTAAAGCTATGAAACTTTCAGCTCCAGAAGGCCACATTTAGGCCAAGGCTTTATAGATAGCTTGCTATATAGATAACTGAACACTCTTTTTTTCCTATGAACCTAACTCCACTAACCAAATCGAGGTCTGTGATTTTCATCAAAATGATCCAAAGCCATGCATTTTTAAAATCTAACACAAGAGTTTGAGTTAATATTGGGAGAGTGAACAAAGCTTTGAAAAACATGAGAAACACCAACCCTTGGTTGCACTTTTTAAGATGGAACCTGGCACTCCAGTGGAGGTCAGGAATCAGTGAGGTCTCCACTGACCCACAGAGGGAAGCCTAGCAGGGGATGTCCTGTTGCTTCCCGCTGCCAGCAACCCTGCTGCTTTTGATAGGGGAACTAACAAGACAATATCTCATCCAGCCGAAAAATATAATAAAACATGACAAACCCAAACAGCATTTGTCACCGGGTGCAAAATAATAAAATCCCAAACTTTTTCAGCTCCTCAAAAAATGGCAGTGAGGGAGAGTAGAGGGGGTAAGTGGAGAGTCTAAGTTGTCCCTCCCAGAAGAAACCACTTCCTTCCTTCAGGGGTTATAGTGCCTTAACTCTAAGCAGGATTCTGCTCCCCCTTCAAGCTCAAAAGGAACCGGGTCAGAAAAGGCATAGCTGGTTTCCACAGCAGGCCCAGGTCATGGGTCCACTACTCCAAGGACACAGAGCAAAGTCGCCTACATTGCAACACATCATCTCACTTATTGTTCAACTTCTGACACAAGAAAAAAAGTTGAAGTTGAAAAGGTTAGCATTTGACAAGCAACCCATTTTAAATGAACACGTTTTGAAAAAGCTTTGAGGTGGAAGATCATTAATGGCTCTATGAAACCAAAAAAGAAATGGAAAAACAGAAATCCGATTCTTGGTAACATTTGTCCCTTCTGAGTCTGTGGAGTTGCATCTCCTGGCAATTCAGAGTGGTTAAAACACAACTTTTCCCACACCAAGCTCTGTCCCTAAAATTTCAAATGCAACTTAGATTGTGTCTAATCCCATTTCCTCCCAAAGCAGCAACCAGAGAAATAAATAAAATAAATTCCCCAAACTAATTAGCTCTTCATGGTCCAATTTAGAAAGAAAGGGAAAGACTATGAACAATTATGTTTACAGACAAAAATATAAATGGGCGTTCACTTATGTGTGACAGGGATATGGATGTGTAGGGCTGATCCTGGATGCCATCTCCCTCCTGTTCCCCAGCCCTTTCGCATCCACCATCATTTATCTGGCAAATCGCAGACCTTCATTGAAAGGGTGGGCAGTCCAGAGTTTACCCCAGAGGCCTCCACTCCAGCACTCTGCCAGTTCTGACCTTTGCAATGGAATCTGTGATGTTTCTCCACTGAATGAGTAAAAGGTGAATGTACAGAAACTTTCCTGACAACACTTGGAGCTGTGCTGCCTCCCCACCCCTTCCCTTCAAGAACACCTGAGTGTCTGTCTCCAGTGGAAGATGAAGCAGATGTAGCATTGGCTGAGAAGACGAAACCAGCATTGCCTGACTAATCTTGCTCATTTCTGTGTTCCATAGGAGGTCATGATGTAAATGTAAAGAATTGAATTTGCAGTGCTAATTGCAACATTGGTAATGAAAGGTTATGCCGTCCTGAGCAGGCTCCAAGTCCAAAGTGAAAGGAATTTTTGGATGTAGAAAAGGTTGTTTTGGGAGATTTGTGTGTGGTAGGGGTGGTAAGGGGAGGAAGAGAAGAGAGGAGGAGGGGAAGGAGGGAGGGACAGAGAGGAAGGGAAGGGGGAGGGAGGGAGAGAATGGAATGAGGGAGGGAAAGAAGGAAGAGAGGAAGAGGACAGAGAGGAGAGAAAGGAGGAGGGCAGGAGTGGAGGGAGGAGATGGAGTGAGGAGGGAGAGAAGAGTGGAAGGGAGAAGACAGGGAGGAGGGAGAGGAAAGAGGGAGGAAGGGGGAACGGAAAAGAGGGAGGAGGGAACAGAGGCAGTGAAGGAGATTCGGGGGAGTAAGTAGAGAGTAGAAGTTGTCCCTCCCCATAGTTCTCTCTAGGGTACAATGGGGCATTGAACAGAATGTTGCGCTCTACGATCAACAGGATTTCAAATACTCTCTCTTAGATTCTTCTCTTTTACCCTCTCTCTTTCTCTCCTTTGTCTTCCATTTACCTCCCCTTTCTGTGTGTGCAGACTTGATATATTTGAAATTGCCTGTTATACATGTATATGGTGTGACTTCACTATATATCCATAGGATCAGTTCCAAGAAGGAACATTTTGGCACATCTAGATATACATTTTGGGGAAACTGTCAGCTAGTCTCAGCCTTCCAAGCCTGGTAGCCAGGGAAGCAGAAGCACATTAGGGTTCATTTCACCCACCCCAGTCCCCCATCCCAGACCATACAGAATCCTAGTAATGTTGATGATCGATTTTAGCTATAGAATAATATGTGAGAAATATAGTTGTGAATTGCTTAAATGTAATGTTTAGTAGATGATATGAATTTGTTGTTGTTGTTAACTGCTGTTGAGTCGGGTTCATCTAGGTTTTCCGAGGAGCGGTTGTTGTGTTTGAACTGACAACCTTGCAGTTAGCACTCTAGTGCTTACCCTACATCACTATACTAGCAGCTATATGAATATTAACAACGAAATTGCTTTGTAAAATTTCTCTTGCAGCATACTTAGTCACTGAGTATAATAAGCCTTTTTGATTTTTCTTTCTTTTCCTTCAATAACTACTTTCATTCACCCCTAAAGAAGGGATTGCTATAGGTTCACAAGTACTAATTACAGCTACATTGTAGCTAAAACACCAGAAAATTTAACAAAATTGACAACTATCAAAACATCAACAGTGATTGAAATTAACAGCACATGCTTGTAGCATGGGCTGAGGAAACCACACGTGATTTGAGGTGTCATTATAATTGGATAATAATCTCAACTCTGACTGGAGTTCATTAGAAGGTTCCAAAAGTACATGAGCATAAGGAGCTCTGGTAGCGTAGTGGTTACGAATCGGGCTGTGAACCTTAAGATCAGCAGTTTGAAACTACCAGCCGCTCCACGGGAGAAAGATGAGGCTTTCTACTCCCGTAAAGATTTACACCCTTGGAAACCCTGTACAGGATCGCTACGGGTCGGAACCGACTCGACGGCACTTAACAACAACAAGATGTAAATTGATACATGTAAGCTGGGTTTACAAAAACAGTATTTGTAATACTGTTTTTGTATTTTTTAATCAGAATACTCACTACAGGGGTATTCTGATTACAAAAATCAATTTCTGCTGAAACTCTGTACAACAATTTTATAGCTAGTCGTTTTTGTGTCTCTCCTTCCCCTCCAGACAGTGTCACCTGGTGTGGTCCATATCCCCTGTGCCCCACTACTGAGTATGTCCTAGGCGACTGGTGGTTTTGGAGGTTGGGCCTGGCCATCAGGAGAACATGAGAAACTTACACCACTGACACCCCTTGCATGGGACCTCAGCTTTTGCCTCAATCCCTCCTCTCTTTCTTTCTCCTTTTCTCTCCCCTGGAAGAGTGATCAGGGTTAAATTCCTAGGCCTTCATATAATGGGGAAATGCCACAAGAAGACACAGAGGACTGTTGATGTCCCAGTTTGGAGCCCTGCACAGCATGCTTTGGCCAGAAGAATGGCATCTAGGGAGCAGAATGCTGGGAAGATGGGTGAAATGAAAGCACAAGGCAGGGCAAGAGGGAGAAGATCAAGGTCGAGAGTCCCCACCAGGAAAGATGCCATTTTCCTTTCCTACCAGGCCTAGAATCAACCTCATGATGCGCATGGCGTCTGGGGAGAGCGTTGTTCATTTTTTTCCCTGAACAGCACCTGGTTTCACAAGCACCACCCAGGGTCGGAAGGTAGAGTCTTGATGCCAGCAAACTTTGGCACGGACTTTGTGCCAGAAAGACCCTGTTTGAATTGCATTATATCTTTTAATCCACAATTTTATAAGGCCCGTTTTTCTGGAGGAGGAAATCATCTTAGAGAGCTTATGGCAGGAATGGAAAGCTCTGGAAGCAGTGTCACATGCCTTGGGTTGTGGGTGTGAACTCTGTAGCCAGCTGCCCTGCTGTGGCCCTGCCTTGCTGTGTGACAGTGGGCAACTCAGGTCACTTCTCTGTGCCTCAGGGAAGTATCACTAGCCCTGCCATTGAGGACTGAAGTGAGATAAGGCAGGTAAAGCACCAGTCCTAGTCTGGGGAAGGCTGCCTCAAGTCACAATGACAGGGCATTTGGGAGCCCAGTCTAGCTCTTGCCTGGGCGGTGGAAGTCAGGCTCCTAGTCTCAGTGAACCTGGCTGTTGGACCCCTATCCTGCCTACTGTATCCAGCTCCACATGGATCACGACCACAACCATTAAGAATTCTCCCTGAGCCAACGGACCCAGTTCTGGGGCAATACAGTCAGACTACAAAGGGACCCCGTTGAAGACAAAACAAAGCAAAAAGGCTCACAATGATAGACGATGATGCGTCTCCAGGCTGAGCATCTTGCCTGCTAGTGAAAGGGTCCCAGTGTTGGTGTTGGTGCTCCACCGAGCTAGCTGCAGAAGTCCATGCAAACAGATGGCAACAGGCCTATAACAAAATCAAACCACAGTGCTCCTGAACTGCACCCCATCTGGCCTGGCCTGCCCTGTCTGCCTCCATACTGTGCCCCCTGGGCACCCCACGCGCTGCAAATGATGGCTCAATCCCCCGATGTGGGTGCACTCTGCTTGGTTAGGCTCCATGGACCTGAATCAAGAAGAAACTGTCTGTGTCTTACGCTCCGGAGAGTCCTCAGGAAAGAGATTCTGGCCCAAACACTTTATGGACAGACCCCCTTCCCCCCCAACACACACACACTGACTGCTGTACAGAAGAGGAGGCACATGGAGGGGGCGAAACGGAAGTACTGAGAACTGTCAGGGCCAAGTTTTTTGGAGGGGATGGTACTTGAGTCTTAAGGAACTGTAGCAGTTGGACAGGGGAGAGAAGGTGAGAGGGAAGGCCAGGCGCAAGGGAGCAGCATGAGGAAAGGCCCGGTGGGAGCCAAGAGCTGCCAGCACTTCAGGGTAACTAAATAGAGGTGGAGTCTAAGGAGAGAGATGGGGCCAGATTGTGGACCTCAGAGTAATGGATGGCTTAGGGGGAGAAATCAGTTAAGAGTAGACTGTAAAAGTTCAAAGAATCAAGAGGGATCAGATCAATGGACAGGAGGGACATCCTGCCTCCCGAGAGTCACAACTTTGTGTGAGCTCCTCGTGAGCTGAACCTTGTGACCTGCTTTTAGCCAAGAGAAGTCAGCAAAAGGGATGGGCTGTCCCTTCCAAGATGGGTTTCTGAAGACTGACTTCGGTCTTACTGACACTGCCCCTGCCTTGTTTGAGGTCGACATGGCAAGGCATTGAGATAGGCCTTGGGCTACCACTCATGAGAACTAACACCTCAGTTTAACAACCTGCAAGGAACTGATTCTTCCTAGGTGAGCCCAGAGGTGACTGTGTACTAGGAGAGACCACAGACCAGACAACCTAGCTAAGCTGTGCCTGGGCTCCTGACCCACAGAAATGGCAAGGTAATATAGGTGTGTTGCTTTAAGCTAGCTGATGCATTGGTGTTATACAACAATAGAGAACTCATACACGTGGGGACCAGGACACAGGGAAGTATGAGCTGGATTTAGTGACTGATAAGACTGTTGGAGAGGAAGGAGAGGGAAAAGTTCAAAGTAGTTTCAAGGAGAACTCAGGCTCTAGAGTTAGACTGGGTCCAAGTTCCTGCTCTGTCCCTCTCTAACTAGGTGACTCTGGGCAAGTCATTTCAACTCTTTGAGCCTCCGTTTCTTCATTCTAAAATCGAGACGGTAAAAAAGCTACTATCTTACAAAAATCGATCTTTTTTCCTTTCAGGGTCTAAATAGTAAGATGTGCACATAAGGTTGGAAACGGCAGTTTCAGGAGGTTCAGCATGCATCTTTATGCCAAGCTGTGAATGTCTCCATGCAGTTTGCTTGTGTCCTATGAAGTTTGTGCTAACCCTGCCTCGGGAAACACATTACACGGCCCAGTGGCGGGGGAGAGTGGGGGGCTCAGGGGTGGGTGTAATTTGGTGGAGTGTAATTTGGAGAAGTCTCCCTTGACTTCTTCCCTTAGGAGCCTTATGGGTGCAGACTTTTCCTCCTGGAGAAGTAAGAAACCTGGACAGACATGGGAACCCTAACCTGGGCCTCGTTAACACTGTGCTCTAACCATGTAGAATTCACCGGCCTAAAGAGACTTTCCCCGAGTCAAGTCCAGTCCCACAGAGACCTAAAGCCTGGCTTGGCCCTCCAATGGCAGAAGACAGTCCTTATTTCCATACCAACGCCACACTGTCAGAGAGCTGCTTCTCTTACCTGTCTGGGCTCTGAGGGCAGCGATCGTGGCAGGCGCTGGGGTTGCTGGATCATCTGCTGCAGGAGGAACGAAGAATGGTCAGGCTGCTGCAAAGTGGCAGTGGCGGTGGAGGAGGCAGTGGCCGAAGAAGCCTGTGTTGGCGTCGGTTGCTGCAGGTAGTGGAGCAGGGAAGGCTGCCTAGAGGTGGCAGGCATGGAGGGCAGCTTCTGAGGACCCGGCTCAGAGACAAAATGGGACAAGGGCTTGGTGTTGCCAAAAGTAAAGGGCTCCGGGGCCCCTGGATTGGGGCTTGCCAGCCCCTGTTGCATGATCAGCCTCAGAGTTTTGGAGGAGCCAGTAGGCATGGGCTTAAAGATTGCACTTGCTTGCTGTTGCTGCTGCTGGCTTAGTGGAGTGCTGGTGGGTGTGAGGCTCCGTAGCAGTGAGCATTGGGGGGTGAAGGATTGCTGTGGCAAGCCAGGGCTGGAGAGCTTCTCTGGGCGATAGGGTGGTGAGGGCCCGGGATTGCTGGTGGGCAGAGCAGACATCAAATGTCCTTGGGGGTTCTTGATGTTTGAGGACACCAGGTTGGCGAGAATAGAGCTCTGAGGGCTGAACTGCGACTGCTGGCTGAGAGCAGGGCTGGGGAGCTTCTCAGGAACGTAGGGCATGACTGGCCCCAGGGCAGGGTTGCTGTTGGTAGCCATGCCTGCAAGCAAGGCGTTGGGAGAGCCTTGGAGACAGCTGCCCGGCAGGTTGCTGGATGACATGCAGGACACCATGAGGCTCTGTGGGCTGAATGGTGGTGGTGGGTGTGGAGATGGCACTGGGTGGTAAGGGGGAGAGAGACCCGGTGGAGGCAGACCAGACCAACTGGGTGGGGGCCCTTGCTGCTTCGTAGTAGATCCCTGCTTGTTGGCTGCCAATGCCTTCAGCTGGTGGGCATGATGCCACTGAGGCACCTGGGGTGGTGGCACAGTGACTGAGAGCAACGCCTGGCCCTGGTTCTTGGCTTGTGCTGTTGAAGAACTGGGTGAGACCAACTGCTTACTGGTAGAAGGGATGGTGTAGTTCATCCCTGCAGAAGAGAGTGGTATGTGGAGCGACACACCGGCCACTTGGCTGCAACTCGAAGCAAAGTCTTTGCTGGAACCCAGACCCTCCAAGCGTGGCATGTGCACTGGAGGCTTCGGAGTTGGGCCTAGGGCTGCCGGGGGATGATCCAAGACCAACGGTTCCTCTGGCTTGCTCCCCAGGATCTTCTCAAGATCTAGATCACTAGAAGAAGGTTCTTGAATTTTTGTTAGCTCCTCCAGCAGATCTTGAAGTTCCTGATCTACAGCTGACATGCTGTTTGGCATGCTGTTGGCTTTGTCATAGTAAGGGGCAGTGGGCCCTTTCAGCCCCATTTCTGCTGTTGGGGGCACCGCAAATGGTGAGCCCATAAGGTTGCCATTTATGGGATTGTTTTCAAGGAGGAGTGAATGGCCAGCTACGCCCATAGCTGTTGTGCTTGGGTTCATTGGCAATGGAGGCACCTGCAGCTTGGCACACGGGGCACTGGGATGGGCACCTGGGCCCATAGAAAGTGTGACATCTTCAAGGCAGGGTCTCTTAATTTTATTAGGGTAACCCCCGTCAGCCATGACTGGATATTGCTGGAAGTTGTCTCCTGCTTGTCTCCTCTTAGTGGTGCCCTGTGGCTGAAAGAGAAGAAAGAGTGTGTGGCATTTCTATAGAGGTTCGGCATATGAAAGTTAATGAACAGCAAACCTGTGAGGTAAAGCAGACCCCACAGCTTCAAGACTAATACTCTGGTATAAAATGCAGCTTATTTTTAGAGCCATGATGCTTGTTTCTTCGTTGTTGAGTTTCATTGAAACAGTCTGATTGCATTTCAAATAAGGCATTATGCTGTCTGTATACTAAACATGACAGAAAGTCATGCAAAGGATATTCTTCGCCCAATTAAAGAGAAGTTCTACGAAACTGCAGAAATCACTAAATGAACTATACCGCCAAAGGCAGCATTTAAGAGTAAGCTAGCAGTAGCTAGGATCATTTCAGTCCCGACTTGCCTACAGATATCCCAATTTTTAGAAAAGAAAAAATGCCACATAGACATTTAACTTGTAAGTTGTCTGCTGCTGGTGGTGAAATGCATCAGGCTGCTGCGATAAAGGAGAATAGGAAACAGCCTTTAAAGGACTGGAGGAGGTCTGGGGTGGCTCTCCAGGCAGCTGTCTAAGATATATTGTTTAGGGGAAAACACAAGTTGCAGAATAATAACCATAGCGTGCTTCCAGTTATTTTAACACACACACCACACACACACACACAAACGCCGCTATGTGCATACAAAAATAACTTTGACGAGAACCTACACTCAGCGGCTGGGAGTTTTCATCTCTTGGGGAGTGAAGAGGGGAATGACTGACATTTCTATTCTGGACATTTCTGTTTTTCTTGTTTGTTTTTAACCAGAAGGATTCATAAGCCAAAATTTTTTGAAAAAGAGGATAAAGCTTATCTACATAAGAAATTCCTTTTTGCAGATGCATCCTCAGGTTGAGGAGATACCAAATAACAGGAAAAGGTCCAAAATGGGCTCTGTACCTTAGGGGAGATGCCCATCATTTAGAAAAGCATTGATTTGGAAACAAAGCAAAGGCATTAAGGATGCAGTTTTTCCTAAATCCCCATAATGGCTTCATACAGTCATCTGTGGCTGTCATGTTAACGACCATGACCTGCATGTCAACAGATTTCATCAGTCAGCAATACCACTCCTTCAAGTAACAGGGGAAAGGGCGTGCGGGTGGAGGAATATGTGTTGGAATGCTCAAAATAAGTAGAGAAAGACAGAGACTTGGAAATCACCTAAATGCCAACAGACTAACAGATATATTGCTTTTGAAACATTGTTCATATAAGAAAGCCCTCTCTTCCTTTGACAGTCTTACTAGGACATCTGGTGGCTGGTCCTCTGATGCCCCCTCCCATTGGGCAGTTCAAGCACGGCAAGCTTATAGCTCACTGGGGGCTCAAGGTGTACTTGCGTGATGAGGTAGAAGGCAGAGTGATCATCCAAAGAGGTCCTCTAGGGCGGCACACCTCATGCCTTGCTGCCCATCAGAATCATTCAGATTCCCAGGCCCTCTCATTGTAAATCCATTGCTGCTGGAAACCCAGTTAGCCAAGGATTCCCAAAGCTCCACAGCTAGCGCATGGATGGCGGTGGCATGGCCTAGGGCTGTGGTTTGACCGCAGACTCCACTAGGTTGCAGTCTTAGCCTTGTCACTTAACCTCTCTGGGCCCAACTTTCTTCATTTGTAAAAGGAGTGAAATGACTGTTCTTATCTCATGGTGCTGCTCTGACTAGTAAATGAACTAGAAAGTGGAGGGCTTGGCACATTACAGGGCACTTAGGAGAACTCCTGGTGTGGCGCTGTAGATCAGCATTGGACTGCAAGCCACAAGGAGATGGCTCAATCCCACCAGCTGCTCCTTGGAAGCCCTGTAAATGGTCGCTATGAGTCGGAATCGACTTGATGGCACTTAACAACAACTACTACGAGAACCTTAGAGCCCCTGGTCTGTACAAATACTTAACATGCTTGGCTGCTAACTGAAAGGTTTGGAGGTTTGAATCCACTCAGAGTCACTTCAAAAGAAAGGCCTGGATGGCAATCTAGTTTTGGAAAATCCCATGGAGAAGAAGAATCTGGAGCAGAAGCTCAAATTTCTATACTCCAAACAAAACAAAAATAGACTTAGGAAACTGGAGGCCTCCCTGAGACTATGGAGCCGAGATACTCTTCAACCCCAGAGCTGTAAATAACTCCTGAGGTCATCCTGTAGCCAAATAACATATCAGTTCACAAAACAATAAATATCAGTTCCAAAATCACCTATATGAGACCTAATGGTCAACAATGACTTCAAAATAAAGATGAGGTTGGAGGGGCACAAGGACACTAGATTAGTGAAAATGAAATAATCAGAATAGAAATAATGAGAATTGTTCCAAAAATAGTTACATTGAGAAGAATTTAACCAGTATTACTTAACAACACATGTAGAAATTGCTGAATGGGAACCTAAAGTGTAGTGTAAGTCTATGCTAATATTTGTGGGAACAGAAATCCTTATCTTTCTTCTGAACAGAGAGAGATGCTCCTTAGAAACCCTATAGAGGGTTACTATGAGTTGGAACCAACTTGACTGCACTTAACAACAACAATGTTCTCCTACGGAATTCAAAGAAGTCCAATGTAGGAAATAAGTGAATGTGGGGAGAGGACCAATAAGAGGTACTTGGGAATGGTTGGGGCCCAATGTGCAAATTCAATGTCTTGACCTGCAAGGTGAGTTTACAATCAAGTCTAGAAAGAACCCAGGCAGCAAAGGATGGTGACATGACTGGGAGGCACATGGCCTGGAGTAGCGAGCAGGTGAGTCTCTGCAGTTTGCTGCTAGTTGCTATGGGCTTCTGAGCTGCCATCTTAGGTTGCAAGACCTAAGGAGCCAGGGGTGGAGAAGGCAGGGTTGAGCACTGGACGCTGAAGGTAATATGAGGAGGAGCCACTGGCAATACACAGACATCTACCAATGGCCTGAAAGCCAACGTTACCCACTCAATCTCAATTCTGGAAACGAATTGGTCCCTCACTAGCAAAGCAAATCCCAATAGGCTCTCATGGGGTAAGGGCCAAGTCTGCAGCTACACAATTAAAATGGGTCAGGAGTAGGGAGTAAAAGGAAGACTACGCTTGGTTAGAGTTCAGCAGCTCTTCATTGGGATTTGACAGTAAGCACTTTCAGCAGTGAGTCTTAGCCCCTGCCTGGCGGGCCAGCACACCAGCCAAGCCTGAGCCAGGCTGTGTTTACATGGACACGCTCAGCCTGGCTGGGTTCACATCTGCTTTCAGCAGGCAGCACTTAGGCGTGGAAATCTATTATCCAGCTAATTTTTCCCCTAGAGAAAGACTCACTTCAGTACCACCTCGTCTGCAGTCCTGCAATTTGCTACTCATCTCAACTGCAAGGAGCTGGCTGCATTTCAAACCTTAATGCCAATGCCACACTGCCCCCCTCACCGGGAGAGCAGGCCCAGGGTATTGCTGGCTGCTGAGGTTCTGACCTGGGTAGGATTTTGTTTGTTTGTTTGTTTGTTAATGGATGCTAACAGATTGTGGGTTTGGTTACCTCTTATAGGTGGCAAAGCCCTAGTGATGCTCTGGGCAAAGCATTGGGCTGCTAACCACAAGGTCATCTGTTTAAACCCCCCAATTACTACTGCAGAGGTGAAAGAGTGACAGCCTCGGAACCCCTGTGCGGCGGCTTTGCTCTGTTCTGTAAGCTGCTATGACTTGGAATGGGCTTGATGACACTTGACTTCTAACCTAAAGCTGGTGATCTGAACATACCTAGCAGCACTGAGCCCTGATAGGATAGTGAGTTACGGGATGGGTGGCTAAACACCATGTCAGCAATTTGAATCTACCAGCCACTCTGTGGGAAAAAGATGAAGCTTTCTGCTCTAGTAAAGATTTACGGCCTCAAAACCTTATACAGGACCACTGTGAGTCAGTGCCAACTCCACAGCACAAAACCACCACCACTGTGGAGTCTTGGTGTGGTGTTGTAGGACAAGCAATTGATTGCTAACCACAAAATCAGTGATTCAAACTCACCAGCCAATCTTTGGAAACCCTATACAGGTCACTATGAGTTGGAATGGCTCAATGGCAGTGAACACAAAGCAGTACTGTTAACAACAAGGATGGCAGTTCAAACCTATCAGGTGCTCTTTGTGAGAAAGACGAGGCTTTCTGTTCCTATGAAGACTTACAGCCTCAGAAACTCTGTACAGCAGAAGAAAGGCCTGGTGGTTTACTTCTGTCAAGATGACAGCCAAGAAAACCCAATTGGAGCAGTTCTATTCTGTAATACATAGGTCACCATTAGTAGGAATCAACTTCGGGACCATGGGTTTAGGTTCTTAAAAGATTATTATTTACTTAATAATACATTGGGAACCTTTTTCCATGCTGATACCTATGCACCTGCACCCAGGTGCATCCTTAGGATTTGCTGTTCCACTGTGTACCTGGAGCCTCATTTATTTAGTGAAGTCTCTATTCTTGGGCAGGTGCTTTGCCTCAGCTTTTCTCACTTTCTTTCTTCTTCTTCTTTTTTTAAAAAGCTCCTCCTTCCCAGACCCTCATTGTTGTTAGGTGTCATTGAGTGGATACCGACACATAGGAACCCTACAACAGACCAAAACACTGCCCGCTCCTACGCCAACCTCACAATCTTTATTATGTTTGAGCCCATTGCTACTGCCACTGTGCCAATCCATCTCTTTGGGAATCTTCCTCTTTTTCTCCGACCCTCCAGTTTACCAAGAATGATGTCCTTCTCCAGTGACTGGTCCCTCCTGATAATATGTCCAAAGTATGAGACAAAAGGAGCATTCTGACTGCACTTCTTCCAACACAGATTTCTTGGTTCTTTTGGCAGTCCATGGTACTTTTAATGTTCCCCTCCAACACCATAACTCAAGTACATCAATTCTTCTATGGGCTTCCTTATTCACTGTTCAACTTTCACATGCATATGAGGTTATTGAAAGTACCATGGCTTGGGTTAGGTGCACCTTAGTCCTCAAACTGACATCTCTGCTCTTCAACACTTTAAAGAGGTCTTGTGCAGCAGATTTGCCTAATGCAATATGTTGTTTGATTTCCTGACTGCTGCTTCAGCGAGTGTTGATGGCTGAGCCAAGCAAAATGAAGTCTTTGACAACTTCAATCTTTTCTCCATTTATATGGATGTTATTTATTGATCCAGTGGTGAGGATTTTGGTTTTCTTTACATTGAAATACAACCCATACTGAAGGCTGTGGTCTCTAATCTTCATTAGTAAGTAT
Source organism: Chrysochloris asiatica (assembly GCF_000296735.1). Classification (NCBI taxonomy): domain Eukaryota; kingdom Metazoa; phylum Chordata; class Mammalia; order Afrosoricida; family Chrysochloridae; genus Chrysochloris; species Chrysochloris asiatica. The sequence goes on from NW_006408819.1 coordinate 2,691,493, forward strand.
TTTAAGCCCTCTTCACTTTCGGTAAGCAAGGTTGTATCATCTGCATATCGCAGGTTCTTCATGAGTCTTCCTCCAATCCCGATGCCATGTTTTTTCCTCATATAATCCACCTTCACAGATTATTTGTTCAGCATACAGAATGAATTGAGTAAGCGTGGTGAAAGAATACAATCCTGGTGGACACCTTTCCTAATTTTAAACCATTTGGTGTTCCCTTGTTCTGTTTGAACAACTGCCTCTTGGTCTAATCCTAACCCTCCTCATGAGTAAAATTACTTGCATGCGATATTAATGATGTTGTTGTTGTTGTTAGGTGCCATCGAGTCGGTACCAACCCATAGCAACAGAATGAAACACAGCAGAACAAAACACAGCCCGATCCTGGGCCAAACTCACTATTGTTGCCACGCTTGAGTCCATCGATGATGCCACTTGGCCAATTCATCTCGTTGGGGGTCTTCCTCTTTTTCTCTGACCCTCCACCCTACCAAACATGATATCCTTCTCCAGCAACCGCTCCCTCCTGACAATATGTATATTAATGATATTGTCTGATAATTTCCACATTTTGTTGGGTCACCTCCTTTTGGAATGGGCCCCAGGTGACCATGAATCTTTTGTCTTAATGCATTTACCTATCCTAAATACTTCATAAAAGTGGAATGACATAACATTTGTCTTTTTGTGTTTGGCCACCATTTTAGAGAAATGCAGCGCCAGAGAGTTCAGTGCTATTGCAATGGCTCCAGACCCTTCTAAACAAAGCTTGTGGCTTCACACATGCTGTTGCCCAGTTGCCACAACAGTCTCCACTACCAGCCAGCCCCTTCTTCCTTCAGGTCACATGTCCCACGTGATACTGCCCTTTCACTGGGAGATTTTATTTTGTTATATATATATAGTTTTTGTTTTTAACAATAAGCGAATCGGCCGATAGTGGTGGGACTTCTAGAAAGCATAACCTCACCTTCTCTTTTTTTAGAGAACAGATTAGGAATTGATTTGTCTGTGGTCACATAGCCATTTAGGTGCGAACAGCAAAACTCATCTTCATTGGTTCCAGCTCCCGCCATCACAGGTCGGGGAGGCAGGGCAGTGATAGAGAGGTAGTGGCCTGGATTCTTGGAAATGAATGGCATTGTGATCCCCATGGCCTTAAAATCGTTTATTAAAATGTATTATAAAGCATGTGATACCTTTCCCATCCCACTAAATAATGAGCAAACAAAGGCAACCCTTAGGAGAGAGGCCAAGTTCAGCTCTTAAGTTAACATTACTTCTGGTCCTGTCTGAACAACGACACTATGACAACTCTTCTCTTTCTACAATTTCAGTCCTGAATGACACCAAGGGCAAGATTTCTTTGGAAAGACCTAGATGATAAACACCCAGTCCAGGCTCCAACAATGCGCATAATGATAATAAAGGACTCACTGTGTGTGTTGCTTTTTCTAAAGAAAGCTGAGAGGCCATTATGAACACGAGTTTGGATACTCTACACAGAATCGGGCTGTTAATCTCTAGGTCAGCAGTTCGAAACTACCAGCTGTTCCATGGGAGAAAGATGAGGCTTTCTGCTCCCATAAAGATTTACAGCCTCAGAAACCCTATACAGGGTCACTATGAGTCAGAACCGACTCCACGGCACATAACAACAACAACAACAACAACACACAGTTATAGGAGTATTGGTGTGGTGCTGTACGATAAGCACTTGACTTGCAAGGTTGTTTTGAACTGCAAACTCACCAGCCACTCCTTGGAAACCCTATACAGGGGCACCAGGAGTTGGAACCTACTCAACGACATTTAACAAAAGCAATGCCAACACAGATATAAGGATAAGCACTGGATTGCTAACCATGAGGTCAGCGGTTCAAACCCAGCAGTCACTCCTTGGAAATCCTATATAGGTTGCTATGCGGGACAGAAGTTAACAACAACAGTAACACAGACATCGGAGTCTCTGTGTGGGACAAATGATGACTGTACTCAGCTCTTTGGAGTCTAGCCAGAGGTGCCTTAGAAGAATGGCCTGGTGATCTGTTTCTGAAAAAAAAAACAGTCATTGAAAACTCTCTGAAGAACAGTTCTACTCTGACACTCATGGGGAGCCAGAATTTACAAGTACTAAGGTGTTCTGTTCAAATTAAATTAGTGGTCCAATATTGCAAACTTGGAGTTCTTATTTCACCACTAAACTAGCTATGCAATTATATATATATATATCAACCTCTTGGTGTTTATACCAACACTATAAAGGTTTCCAATGGAGTCCTGGTGTGAAGCTATAGGATAAGGCACTAGATCACAAGGTAAGTTTGAACCGGAAGGTCGGCAGTTCAAACCCTACACAGGATCAGTATGAGTCAAAACTGACTCAACGGCACTTAACAACAACAACATTGATAATAATTAAGGGTCTTGGTGTGGCGCTATAGAATAAGCACTGGACTGCTAACCACAAGGTCAATGGTTCAAGGAGTGGCTGGTGGGTTTAAACTGCTGAACTTGTGGTTAGCAGCCCAATGTTTAACACACTGTGCCACCAGGATGCCTTCCCAGAGATGTCAGGCTCCTGTGTTTAACTGACAAAGCCTTCTGGCAGAAGTGCTACTTAAACTACGGCTGTGTGATCAGCACTATGTTAAATCCCCTGCCCTCTGCTGTCCAGCCTGACCCATCCCCCAGGCCCAGCCCATTCTTGGCTCTTTGGTGTGGTGTCACGTGAAGAGATGCCCACAGAGCTAGCATGTTCTGTAGTTTAATCCATCTCTTGCTGTACCTCATGTGCTTGAACTGCTATGTAGGTGGGAAAAGTAATCCTGAAACAAGTATCAGTTGAATGCATTTGAACTTTGTAGTCTATTCCCACTAGGACATACCAAAAGAAGGATGCTCCTACTACCACTGACCATGTTGACGTTCACAGTCAATTTCTGTCCACACCTGTCTCAAGAGTGGTTCGCAGGCTTAGTAAACACATACATTTTTGCTCCTGAGCAGAGGTGCCAACCCTAATGAATTGATTTAGAGCCAGACTGTTTGAGCTCTGTGCCACAGAAGCAGAAACTTCGAGGAAAAAGGGACTAAAGAGCACCAGGCCAGCTCAGAGACCCTCAAGGCCATTTGTTGTTGTTAAGTGTTGAGGAGTTGGTTCCAACTCATAGCGATGCTGTGTAGAGTTTCTGAGATGCTACTGGTGGGTTTGAAACACTGATCTTGCAGCTCAAACTGGCCTTGTGGTCCAGTGCATTATCCTGGGGCACCATATCAGGACTCCAAGATCATCTAACGCCTTTAAGGGGGAAAAAAAAAAAAAAAAGATAAAATTCCCATGACATAAAATTAACCCTTTATACACAGTTCAGTGGCATTTAGCACATTCACAGTGTTGTGAGTCCTGGTGTGGCGCTGTGGGTTAATGTGGCAGACTGCAAAGCCGTTTGAACTGCAAGGTCGGCGGTTCAAGCTCACCAGCTTCTCCTCTTAATCCCTATACAGGGTCGCTATGGGTCGGAATTGACTCGACGGCACTTAACAACAACAGCAACAACATCACCTCTATCTAGCTCTAGAACATTAAGCTGTCACTCCCCAGACCCTTGATTTCTCTCAAGCCCTAGGCAACCACTAACTACTTTGTCTCCATAGATTTACTTATTCTGGACATATCATATCAATGGGATCATACAATATTTGTCCTTTTGTGTCTGACACTTTTCACTTAGCATCATTTTCAAGATTCATTCATGTCACTGTATCAAGATTTCATTCCTTGTATGGAGGAGCATCTTTCTGCTATCCTGCCAGTCCAACGTATTACCCCATGGCTTTGCCAAGACAAAAGACCGAGTGATGGTGTTCAGAGGCTGGGGCCACGGCACCCGCCCTCTAAGCTGCCAGAGAGGGCTGAGCACTAGAGGCTGGGGCCAAGGGAGAGGGTCCGAACAAGTTCAATCATTAAAGACTTGGCTTCTGGCAAACTTCAAGGGAGACTGTCCTTTTTGCTCTAAAATTGCAACTTGGTGGGACTTGGTACCACCTAGTGTCTTAAGGCGGGGCTTGGGGGAGCCCACTGGTCATGGCCATTAACATTGAAGAGGACACTGTAGGCTCTCTCCTGCTGGGTATACCCCTCTCACCTGTTCTGCGTTAACCTAGGGCTCCAGAACCTGTCTGCTGCACCCACTTCCTCCCCCTGCCACCTCCTCCCATCCAGCTTGGTATCGGTAACCCCCAAAGTGATCCTGTCACATGCTCCTCATCTCATCAAGCCAGTGGGAACGTGGTCTAGAGCCATTTATGGGAACCACATGGCCACATCTCCAGAAGCAAGGGCTTTCTGGGGACCTAGGGTGATTCCTTGCGTCTATCACTAAGCACTTTGACAGTAGACCCAGGGGCACACTGCCAAACTTTTAGATGTTGGTCTTTCTAGGCCTTCCAACCCAGGCTGTTTGTTTACAGCCACAGGTCCAGTCAATAGACAACGTGATTTCTCATTCACTGCCGTTCGAGTCTCATTACATCTTTGGAGGGAGGCAGGGCTGGGCTTTGTATCCCTGTTTTACACACAGGTAAACTGAGGCCCAGAGAGGCCAGTGACTTGTTAAATGCAAAGAGCTAGTCAGTAGCAGAGCCTCGGGACTCCAGTGTGCTCTTTGCTAGGCCTCGGTGAGCACAGGCCTCCCCAGTGAAGCCGTCAGGAACTAGCTCCCTTGCCCCCGACTGACTTTGCAGATCACACATCTCAGGCTAGCACAGACAGCAGCAGGCTCTGCTCCGAGAAGGAAACTTTGAAGACAGTCTGCACAGTGGCCATTAACGGAGCTTGGCTGCTGGGGACTGCTGCTCCTGACAGGCTCATCCATTTCCATGCAAAGCCCTTCACTTGTCCTCCAATGCCGGAGCACACTGCTGAGTAGCTGAGTATCAGGGGCTGGGATGATGCCAGGCACCACTCCCTGGGCCCCAGACAGGATCTTAGAAGAATTCAAATCCCTTCTCTCTGCTCATCCACAAGGAGTAGCACTTGAAAACCTGCCTCTGTCCAATTGGGAGGAGGTAATCTGATAAATCAAAAAACCTTCTGGACTTCAAATTCAAAGAACACATATGAGCAGTGTGGAATGGTCAGAGGGTTGAGGAATAGGAGCTTTAGACCCTCACAGTCGAGCTCAACCTTGTCTCTAATTGCTGGTCACCTTGGGGCAAGTGGGCTAAGTGTTAAGCTGCTAGCCAGAAGGTAGTTAATTCGAGCTCATCAGGTGCTCCACAGGAGAAAGCTGAGGCAGTCAGCTATCAGAAAGATTTATAGCCTTGGAGACACTATAAGATAGCAGCCACTGTGAATTGGAATTGATTAGATAACACTGGGTTTGGTTGCTGTTTTGGGGCAAGTCATTTTCCCTCTCTGAGTCTCAGTTTTCTCATCTATCAAATGGGGAGAGTGGGTCTACTTCACATGTGTGTTAATAGGAATCGCATGAGTTCAGGTATGCAAAGTTATCATAGTGCCTGCTGTGATGTAGATGCCAAGTAAATATTATCTCTCTTTCTACTCTCAAAAATGCAGACACATTCCTGGTGGTCCTAAAATAGCCTTTACCATAGTTTACTCAGCAGCATCTGCCCTCCAAGGCAGCTCTGCCTTCAGCCATTGGCTGCAGTCCCAAGCAGCTGTGTGTATGGCTAACTTTCATAAATCCACCAGAATAAAATGCAGCAAAAATTCACACGGAAAGGAAATTCTTACCAAATCCTTTTATGAAGTGAAAGATCCTGTATTCAGTCTTTGGTTTTTAAAGTGTGTATTTGGGGATAATGGTCTTTTCACATGAGTCTTAATTCACTTTTGGCCAGAAATACATGCTGGTGCTCTATAGAACCATTGTTATTGTTTTGAGTGATGTGGAGTCAGTTCTGTCTCATATCAAGCCTGTATAGGGTTTCCAAGGAGCATCTGGTGGGTTTGAACTGCCAACCTTGTGATTATCAGTCCAGTGCTTATCCTATAGTGCCACACAAGGACTCCACCTATAGCCCCATGTTGTTGTTGATGTTAAGTGCCGTCGAGTCAGTTCTGACTCATAGCAACCTGTATAGGGTTTCCGATGAGCGGCTGATGAGTTAAAGCCACTGACCTTGTGGTTCAAACCAACTTTGTGGTCCACTGTATATCCTACGCCAGGACTTTTGTAGCACCATGGTTGCTGTTTGTTGGTAAGTGCTGTCGAGTCCTGACTCATAACAACTTTGTAAAGGGTTTCCAAGGAGCAGCTGGTAAGCTTGAACTGCCAACTTTGCAGTTCAGTATGACTGTGCGGTCCATTGCTTATCCTTTAGCACCATAGCACACATCAAAGGGAGTGAGGTACATATAAAAAAAATGACAATTGAAGACATATTTGCAGTTCTTTCACTATACATTATGTGGAGAATGTCTGTGAATGCTTCGTGGAAGGGGTCATCTAACCTGAAATGGTTCTGTGCGTATGTGTGATGGTGGTGTTGCCGATAGTAGTAGTGGTGATGATGGTGATGAGACATAGCAGATGATGGCAGTGGTGGTGATTGTGGTGCTGATGGATTGATGGTGGTGATGGTATTAGTGGTAGTGATGGTGATGAAGATGGTGGTAGTGGTTGTGCAATGGTGGTGGTGATAGATATGGAGGTGGTGGTGGTAGTGAGTGACGGGGGTGGTGGTGGTTGTAGACATGGTGGTGTTAGAGACGGTGGTAGAGGTGGTAGAAGTGGTGGTAGAAGACAGTGATGGTTGAGGTGGTAGAAATGGTGGTGGTAGCGAGTAGAGATGGTGGAGGGCAGAGGGTTAGGTTGTGGTGATGGTAGAAGAGGTGGTGGAGATAGTGGAGGTGGTAGAGGGTGGAGGTGGTAGAAACGGTGGTGGAGGTGGTGGAGATGGTAGTGGGTGGTGGTGAAGGTGGTGGAGGTGGAGATGATTGTGATGATTAAGGTTTTGTGTCAACATGACGGGACCGGGATTCTCAGGGGTTTGGTAGTTGAGATGTAGTTATCCACATAATGAGAACTAATATAATTAACTCTGTGATGACCTCTGCTATGAGTAGCCATTGAATTGAAAGTGTGTTTTGTCAGGGGTGTGGCCTGCTTCCAATATATTAGACACTCAGGCAATACTTGCTTGCTCTCTACTGATCTGGATCTTGCATCTGGCTTATCTCCTGATCTATGGTTCTTTGAACTTGAGCCAGTGACCTGCTCTATTACTGACCTGCTTGCCTGCCTGCCTACTGGACCTGCCAGACCTGCTAATCTTGGTTCATCTGGCCCACACTTGGGACTCTCCCACCTCTAAAATTGTGCTATCAATTTCCTTGATATGTTTCTCTAATATAGATATATATGCTTCACTGGCTTTGTTTCTTTACAGAACCCAGCCTAATACCATGGTGGAGGTGGTAGATGGTAGAGGTGGAGATGGTGGTGGTGGTGGTGGAGGTGGTCGTGATTGGAGGGAGTATGGGCAGAGGTGATGGCGGTGGTAGGAGTGGTAAAGAGTGGAGGAGGTGCTGGTGGTACAGAGGAGGTGATAAAGCTGCTGGTAGATCTGGTGGAGGTGGTAGTGAAGGTGATGGAGGTGGTGATGGAAGTAATGGATATGGTGGAGGTTTGAAGTAGAGGTGGTGGAGGTGGAGGTGATGGAGGTGGAAGTGCTGTAGAGGTAGAGGTGGTGGTGATGTTGGAGGTGTTAGTGGTAGTGGTGGAGGTGATGAAGGTGATGGAGATGGTGGTGGTGGTAGTGGAGGTGGTGGAGGTAGAGGTGGTGGAAGTGATGGAGGTGGTGGTGGAGGTGGAGATGGCAGTAGGCGCTGGTAGCAGAATCAGAGGGTGGCTTCTATAGGACTTCATGCAATACTGCTCTGTAAGAACCTACACTGACTATGTTGTAGGAAGAAGACAGTCTGGATGTGTTACTAACAGAACCTCAAAACACTCTCATTGCAGTTCATTCATAATTGTCTTTTTCTTACTTGGACAATTGAAGCTGAATTACTGGGGAAAACACACTGCTGCCAATATAGTAATTTTATGTGAGATTTAACTACTATGGTAAAGTCAAGGGCTTTCTAAGTTCCTTAGATGCTATGTGGCTTAGAAAAAAAAAAAAAAAAAGGCCAGCACTTAGCTACTGTGCACTTAGCTATTTGAAGCCATATATTCAGAAAGCAGATGTTGGGTATTGGTGTTTGGGGGTTGGCTTCCTGGAGGTATTCTATGTGGGCCAAGTTCATTGTTCTAAACACCAAAGACCTGATTTGAGGGTGGAAAAGAGGCAAGAAAATGTTCATCTTTTCTGACAGTGTCATCCGGACAGCCATAAGTAACACTAGACAACTTCCATTCCTCAAGCTTAATCTAGAAAAAGAGGCCTCTAGAGAGAGAAGGAGCTCTGGTAGCGTAGTGGTTACGAATCGGGCTGTGAACCTTAAGGTCAGCGGTTCGAAACTACCAGCCGCTCCACGGGAGAAAGATGAGGCTTTTTACTCCCGTAAGGATTTACACCCTCGGAAACCCTGTACAGGGTCGCTATGGGTCGGAACCGACTCGACGGCACTTAACAACAACAACAACAGAGAGAGTGGAACTGGGTCCCCCTGCACTCCAGAGACAGAAACTTTTAGCAGGACGGAACAGGGCTGGCTAAAGGGCCCAGAACTTAGAATGCATAGCAGGGAGAGCAGTGGTGCTCTGAACAGAGAAAGGGCTGGCATTCTAGGGGGACAGACAAGAAGCCAATAACAAGACCCAGAGTAGCATGGGAATGATAGTCATCAAACATGGTGATATGATGGAAAGCAGCGAGGTGGTTCTCCTGAGGAGACAGGAAGTGCAGGAAAGAGCAGACAAGGAGAAGAATTGGGAGCAGGGCTTTGCAGGCAGAAGGGCTGTAAGTGGGAAGATCCTGGGGCCAACATGCTTGGCTCGTTGTAGGGACAGGCAGGCAGCCAGGGTGTTTGGCACAGGTTGTGCCAACGAAGAAGCTGCATGTTCGCAGAGGGCCTCTGCAGGCCATGGGAAGAGGGATGGATAGCATTCTGTTTGTAGTCAGAAGCCTTTGGAGGGAGGTGTTAAGCATGGGAATGACCTGCTGGATCGATCTGACATCGAGTTCTCTGGGTGCTGGTGGATGGGGAGAAAGGGATAATGCAGTAAGGAAAAAAGTGGCAGAGGCAGGGGCTCTCAGGATGGAATGGACCAGAGCAGGGAGTAGCTTTGGCACAGTGCTGAGTTTTCTTTTTCACAGGACAGGAAGGAGAACACATAGGGGAGGTATTTCAAGTGGGTTGTTGTTATTGTGTGTCCTCAAGTTCATTCCAATTCATGTGGTTATTGTTGTAAGTGCCGTTGAATAGGTTTTGACTCATAGCGACTCTGTATAGGGGTTCCAAGGTGGATTTGAACTGCCTTCAGTGCTTATTCTACACCAGGGCCCCAACCCATAGTGACCCCGTATGACAAAGTAGAACTGCCCCATTGGGTTTCCAGGATTACAGTTTGTACCGAAGCAGGTTCAAACTGTTAACCTTTTCTTTAGGATCATTTAACCATTACTCCAACAGGGCTCCTCCCTCAAGTGGGTACTGGGATATATATCCAGGGGGAAAAAAATGAACCAAATACAAAAAGAACCCCAAAAAGAACCAAACAAGACAGATCAAGTTGACCTATATCAGGGGTTAGCAAACTATTTTGGGGAAAGTACCAGACAGTGAATATTTTCGGCAACTCTTCCTAGTAGATAATACATTGGTGACTGGGCATGGCTGGGTTCCAATAAAACTTTATTTGCAAAGATGGGCTTGAGGACGGGGCCTGGATTTAACCCACTTGCCATAGTTTACCAATCTCTGACCTCAAGCAGTATCAGAAACAGTGCATCTTTTCCAAGGAAAGTAAGTTGATTCCAATCTGCCCTTCTCTTGGTACAAGGGGCCTAACAGTCATGAATAACATGGTCAGACAACATTTTCAGAGTAGGTAGAACAAGTTAGTGACCATTTCAGAACTTTTCAAGTTTGGGAGCACTCCTTGATGTTCTTGTCCTATGATGGGTGCAAGGAGTTCTGGTAATGTAGTGGTTACGAATTGGGCTGCGAACCACAAAGTCAGCAGTTCAAAACTACCAGCTGTTCCGTGGGAGAAAAATGAGGCTTTCTGCTCCTGTAAAGATTTACAGCCTCGGAAACCCTGTACAGGGTCGCTATGAGTTGGAACCGACTCCACGGCACATAACCACCACCACCCACCACGATGGGTGCGGCAGGTCCCAGCAAGAGGAGTGAGCACTGTCTTCTCCAGCAACCATACCTGCCTCACTTGGGGGCATTCAAGGGTTCTGTAACTTGGCCTCACCTTCTCTCTTCCCCACTCCCAGTCCAGGTACTCTGGCCAACCTGGGTGCCGCCATCTTGGGTTAGTACATTACCCACCTCCATAGCGTAACTGGCCGAAGGCTCAGACTACTTTCTATTCATCTACGTACCCCAAAGCACAGTGGTCTGAATTGAAAGCTTTTTTGACAATTATCCTGTTCTCTTCCCAATTCCAGCACAAGGCCAAGAGACAGCTGCTTCTTGCTAACTAGCTCAGTGACCTTGGGCACACCCCTTTCCCTTCTGTGTGGCCCTGGCCTCCTTCTGTGTGCAACAAAGGAGTTGGGCTGGATACTTCTAAGGAAGCTTCTGGCAAAGACAAGAGCAGCCACTGCTTATTGAATGTTTACTATGGGTTAGATTCTGAGCTGTGACAGCTCAAGGAGCAATAGGATTGGAGAAATAGCCTTGGACAGAAAACCAACAGAGTTAAGTAAGGGCCCACAGTAGTGGACGGAGGTGGACAAAGTGAAGGCTGAGCTGGGGAACAGATGCACATACATAGGGGTCTGCAATTCATGTCTACCTTTCGGACTTTGGCACTTTGAGGGTTGGCTCTGGTGAGAGGAGAGCAGGACTAAGATGAGGCGGAAAACTGAAAGGTGGGAAGAAAGGGGAGGAGAAGGAAAGGCAAAGGGGTGAGAGGGTGTATTGTTACCGAAATTAAACCGTAGAAGCAAATGCTCTTTTTCCAGAAGTCAGCACCACAGTAGGCAGATTCTGACCCAAATATCTGTCTGTAAATAGTCACATGAGGTCTTTGCCTGGGGATTTTCAGAGAAACCAAGAGGTCTCAGCCTGTACAGGTCAGTCCAGAGCTGAGAGAGCCACAGGCTCAGATATAGATAGCCACAGGCTATATCTCCAGGGTTTGCACATATCCTAGCAGGGAGTGGTACCTGAGCCTCAGCTCACTTGGGCTCTCCTACTACTCTGGCCTGAGGTTCAACAGCTCACCTGCTCTTCTTCCCTGGGCAGCTCAAGCGCCAGGCAACTATTACTTAGGACCTAATGTCAAGGAATCCTGGTGTGGTGTTGTAAGATCAGCATTGGACTACAAACCACAAGGTTGACAGTTCAAACCCACTAGCTGCTCCTCGGAAACCCTATAGCAACAGGGTTGCTATGAGTCAAAACTGACTTGATAGCACTTAACAACAACAACAATGTCAAGAAGTCCTGGTGTGGCAAGGTCAGCAGTTCAAACCCACTAGCTACTCCATGGAAACCCTACCAAGGGTCGCTATGAGTTGGGACCGACTGTACGGTACACAACAACAGCAAAGAAGGTATAGGGAGGGGAGAATAATGAGTGTAGACAAGACCAGCACGGATTCCTAGAAGTTCAGAAATAGGGAGTGCCAAGCTTTCAGATTCCAGTGATAGCCAGCTGCAAAATGGAGCTCTCCTGCTGCATCATTCCCTTCAAACAACCCAAAATTTGCAGGCCACCAGTTTGCCAAAGTGGGCTTCTCAGGCAGGACCCAGATGTGGGAAGTACAGTGGTATCTTGACAGCTGAGCAGCATCAGCATTGGGGAAGAGGTCCATCTGAAGGCAAGGCCCTGCTTGGCTCCCTGCCCTGGTTTGGTATCCAACAGGAAAGGGCCCCGACTGCAGGAGAAGGAGGAGGGAGAAAAGGGAGCGAACAGCTGCATGCTCCGTGGGGAGGATCCCCAGAATAGAAAGGCGCATATGCACCGCAGGCCCTTGACCCAGAATGCTGAGAGCTGCACCATAAACCCAGCTCTCCTCAGTGCAGTGGGGTGGGGATGAGACGAAGATGTTCTTAGGGCTACCTGATCTCCAAGGACATGCGTTTCCATTGCCCTCCTGAGCCAATGCCAATCTCTGATCATTTGAAAGCACTAACAGAGTGGTGCGCAGCATGATGAGCAGAATTCATGTCTCTGAATTGTACATGTAAAACATGTTGACGTGGAAAATTTTTTTATATGAATTTGTATCACAATAGAGAGAGAGAGAGAGAATTAACAGCAGAAATCCCTTGTGTGGTTTAAAATGTGTTCACATCCACATTCTGTTCATCAGTGTCCCAGAAGCCTTGATAGAGACAGAGAGCAAAGTTATTAAACCAATTTTACTGATGAGATGGAGTCCTGGTGTGGCATTGTAAGATAAGCACTGGACTGCTAACTACAAGGTAGGTGGTTCAAACTCACCAATTTCTCCTGGGAAACTCTATTCAGGATTGCTATGAGTCGGAACTTAACAATAACAAAAATAACTGATGAGAATACTGAGACCCAAAGGCTTGCACAAGGTCCTCAGTAAGTGGCAAGGACAGCTACCTCCCTGATGCGCTGGTGGGGTCCATGCATGTGGGCTCCCCTCTCCTATGGTCAGGCCTGCACCTGTCTTGTGACCACAACCTGCCTGAAAGCCAAGGATACTGGCAAAGACCCTGAACCTGAGTTCCAACTCTCAGCTTCCCAGATTGATGTACACAGAACTGGCTCAAATTCTGGGCTTCCTGTGGGGTTTTGTATATTAACTTTGTGGACAGCAACTTTGCTATCATTAGTCTGTGGAGTATTCTTTTCACTGTTTTGAGATTTTCTGCATAAACAATCATATCATCTGGAAAGAAAGACAGTTTTATTTCTTACTTCCAATCTGTCTACTTTTTATTTCCTTTACTTGTCTTGTTGCATTAGCTAGGACTTGCAGTATGACAAAGGGTGATGGTGAGAGGGGATATCCTTGTCTTGGTCCAGATCTGACAGGGAAAGCGTCAAATTTCTTCTCACCATTAAGTATGATATTGTTAAGTGCCATTGAGTTGCTTCCAACTCATAGTAGTCCTGTTTAGGATTTCTGAGAGTGGCTGTTGGATTTGAACCACCCACCAACTTTGGGATTCAAATAGACCTTGCATCCAGTGCATTAACCTGCAACACCACACCAGGACTCCAGTATGATATTGTTGTTGTTGTTGTGTGCCGTGGAGTATGATATTAGCTGTGGGTTTTTGAAGATCAAAGTTGAGGATGTTCCCCTGTTGTGTTTTGAATCAACCTGGTTTGCTGTTCATGGGCTGGGCAGTGGACAATGCAGGCTAGAAGGTTCCAGGAAGCCACCAGGATGAAGGAAAGACATTTCCGTCTGTTTACCTGTCTCTGCTACTGTTATGGAACCTCCAGAATATCTGTTTTGTCTATGGGTTGTAGCTTGAACAGCCAGAGTAGTGTCTACAGAAGGCCCTGTAAGTAGCTGAACACCCAGTAGGGAAATGGGAAGCAGCAAATTAGAATGAGTTTTGGATTCAAGAGCACCTGGGTTTGAGTTGCAAATACAACCTATTGACTATGTAACCTTGGGAAAGACCCTAGCTCTTCTGAGCCTCAATCTGTTCTTTGGGAAAATGTGAAAACTAAATCCCTGCATCACAGAGCAAGTAAGCTAATACATTCAAGGGAGACATTTTCTCTTCCCAGTTGCATGAAGAACTCCAGAGCAGGGTAGATTTGCTACCAGGAGAGGAAGTCTGAGAATAATCTCCTAGACTGTGAGTTCCTTCAGGACCAACCATAGCTTGTTTAACTCTGTAGCCCAGAGTCTAGCACAGGGCCTGGAATAGAGGAGGGTCCTGGCAGTGTCAGGGAAGGCTTTAGATATAGACAGGCCCTTGGAGATCATACCCATGCCCTCTGACTTCAAGAGAAAAAGGACATGCCCAAGGTCTCGAAAAGAGCCCTGACATCAAGTCCAAGGTATCTTTACCAGGGTTTAGTGGTCTTCTTTGCAAGGAATGGTGGGTGAACAAACCTTTTGCTAGTGGGTATTTCTAAGGTCCTCAGTCTAAGAAAGAGGAACAGATGGAATAAGGCCAGTATTTTTATAGCCACCTAAATCTTCCCCTCCCTTGTTACAGTAAGGGCTTATCTCTCCCCCCTTCTGATTCCTATTTGCCTCCAGCATTTAGAGGGGAGAAGCTGAAGAAGGGATGGGGTTGGTTTTGGTCATTCCACTGCACTAAGGATCACCCAACTGAGGAATCTTGATGTGGCACCCCACCTGCTTGATGGGCATTCCCGTCTGCAAGTCACTAGATTTCTTGGACCATATTGTCCCTATCCATATAGAGGGAGAATGAAAATCATTATTACCCTTGACTACAGACTGGTTGGAAAGCTCAGATGGCATACTACCCATGTCAACTCCTTGTGACCTACTGAGCCATCTGTTACCACTAAATAGATGAACACCAAAGATGAGCCAAGACTACAGCAGCCCCTTCCTTCTCCACCTGTACATTTAATGCCCATTGCACCCCCCGGGTTGTTTCAGAACTGCCTTATGCATGGCTCACTGCTGGGAGAATCTTCTCAACTTCTAGAAGAAAGCAACATTAACACTCCTTGATTTCTCTTCCTTATATTGACCAGGTGATCTCCAAGTCTGTCTAATAAACTGTATCCCTGCAGTGGGGGCAGAGAGGCAAAGTCATCCTTGTGCAGTGGGGATGGGGGGAATAGGGAGGTTGTAGGCTGAGACAAAAGTGACATGTGACTTGCATACTGAGTCACCACTTCTCCACAAGCCCCAGTACATGCCCAAGTAAAGGTGCTAATGCCTTCGGGATTCTCACAGTAGTAATCAATTCGCCTGCTGAGCTGAGGGAGTGGAGATATCGACCTCAAAGGCAAGGCCCAATGTTCCTGCCTCCTGTGAGAATTCTATCCACCATCTGCCAAGATGGGCTGCCTTCTGGATTATGTTGTTGTTGTTGTTGTCAAGTGCCGTAGAGTCAATTCCGACCCATAGCGACCCTGTATAGGGTTTCCAAGGAGCAGCTGGTGAGCTTGAACCGCCGACCTTGCAGTTCAAACGGCTTTGCAGTCTGACGCATTAACACACAGCATCACGTCTGGATTATGGGTAGGTGCTTAATGTTCAAAATGCAAAGCTCCCTTTCCCCAGATTACAACAGTCACTAAGTAAGCATGCTGAGGAGATTTCTTATGATGACTCCTCCCGCCTGATGTGTATTCAGCCCTTTGTGGTTTTTGTTTGTTTGTTTTGTTTTTTAATGTGATTTAGATCTAGGAAGCAGCAGAGGACAGCAGCGATGCCAGCAGGTTCTGAGCTTTCTCATTTCCTGGCTCTGTGGCTTTGCTTAAATTGCTTAATTTCCCTGAGCCTCAGTTTCCTGGACCATAGTCACAGGGTCACTAGGGTTATCATGAGGATTATGGAAAATGTTCACCAAATTCTTAGCAAAGTGACTAGCACCTAGTAAACCCTCTGTTAAAGGTGGTGATTCTTATTCCTGGCTCATTTGCCATTTGTAACAACACATCTAAGACTATGTGTATGACGAGGGTGGTCCTAAGTGAATACAAAGGATTGACCAAGGATGAATAGCAATGGTGAGAGGGGAGCTACCTAGTTAGTTAGGAGCAGAAGTAAGACAAGAACCTGAGTGGTCTTTGACTAAGATCCATTGTCACACCAGATGTCCATTGTCCTGTTGGCAGCTCTCAGTTATCCCCATGGAAATCCTAGGGCTGCTTTAAAAGAGATCTCTGGGCTTGACAGACATTTCTTACAAGACCACAACTTCTGACATAGCTTTTTTGTTAGTTTGGCTTTTGGGGAAATGTTGAGAGAAGAAGCTGAGCTGGATGAATGCAGCAGATGTCTTCATTGGGGATGCTCACAGGTGAAGGAGAGTGGGGCAAGAACCATGTTCTCAGGTCCAATGGGTTCCTTGGGACTGGAGGGCAGGCTCCCATCCCTGGATGTTCCAAAGAGAGCAAGCTCCCCCTCCTCCTGCAGCTTGAATCATGTCTCATACTAGCTTGTGTGGACAGCAGGTTTCTTGGTGAGGTGACAGGTCATTCTGCTTTAAATCTGTCAATCTCTGCCTCTCAGTCCACAAGCGCATGTGCAGAATGGGTCATCATAGCCTACAGGGATGGGCATGCTACTCACATTCAACCTTGCTCTAGCCGAGAGCTGCCCGAGCTGCCCTGGTTCAGTCTGGTGCCTCGCACACATGTCAGGTCCACTGAAAGGTACTGGGCTTCCTTGATGTCACCCTTCCAAGACCATATGTGTCTTCCAGATAGATGCCATTTAAACCCCAAAGGGAACTCTTCCAAGGGAGTTGTTTCAGATGCATGTTTATTGGACACCCTCAACTGGAGTCAAGCCCTGGTCTTCGAGGACATAGTCAGGCCACTCAGTGCCACAGAGGAGTCACATCACATCCAAGATGTGACTCTAAAACAAGGAGTCTGAAGTTTTGTTGAGGTATACAAAGGGCTGTAACAGCCATTTCCAAAGGAAAGTTAAGGGCCAAAATGGTTTGAGCAATGACAACTTCTTCAGAGTAAGGACACAGATGATTGCTCCGAGGAACCACGCATGTTTTGAGGTCTATACTGATCCAAAGTCACTTACTTGTCATAATTTTTAACAGGGCTAGTGTGGTGGGTGAAAAACACCTGTGGTCGCAATCCATCCCCCTCCCCCATTTGCTTCAACAGGTTGAAGATTTGAATCTACTTCAAAAAGGTTACAGCTAAGGAAAACCCTGTGGAACATAGTTCTATTCTGACAGACACATCATGAGTCTCAGTCAACTCAACCACTACTGGTTGGTTGCTACTAGGACTATGGCTGTAAGCAAATGGAAATAGATATGACATAATGTAGGAATTCAAAGGCACAGTTAAACTGATAATACATTCTGGGGGCATTACCAAGAGGCTTTTCTTCAAGGACTCGGTTGTTGACCATAAAAGAGAAGGGAAAAAACCGAAAACATAACAAACAAACAAAAAAGGGGAGGAGGCAATTAGGATGGAGGTTATAGATTCTCTTCTAAAAGATGCCTGAAAGAAGGGCTGGTAATTTAATGGGCAAAGTTTTTGACTAGGTAATCACTCCATCTTGGCCATCCCATCTGACGGCCACCTCTGTGAAAGCTGGAACTCCTGTAAGCCCCTACATACTCAACCTGATGTCACACTCTCAATCAGTTGTCAGTGGTTGATAACGAAGGGGGGAAAAAGAGAAGCAAGATTTCAATAATGTACATATGAGCATCCTAAAAGAAATAGAAAGAGGACTTATGGAAAGTGAATTGCCCTTAGAATTGGAGAAGACAGGCCCTCTAATTATGTGAAATGACATTACCTCAGAGCCCCGGGCTCACAGTACTATGAACAGGAAGGAAGCGGACCCATGGCTCTCTAAGAGCTGTTTCCTCTCTGCTTTATTAATTTCAGAGATTAGCAAGCCACTGCTCTGCGGGCCTCATACACTGAGATAACAGCCATTGTGTTTGCTGCAACTCCTGCTAATCAAGTCTTGGTAGATCAGTGAGGCTGTATGTTTTCATTGTCAAATTTAACCAACCAATGACTCTCATGGCCCCTTGTATCATCATCCTGACCCCTTAGAACTAACACTGGAATCTCTAACTCTTGAGTTTCAGAACCTGGGCTGGGTGGTTTCTCAGTCCCCAGGGAGGAAGTAGAAACGTGTCAGATTAGTCTTTAAAAGGACACTGGGGCCACAATGTTAAATGAGAATCCCTAGCTGTGTCCTACTCAAGATTTCTTATATTCAGTCATACTAGGGCAACAGTGAAATGCCTACCATTCAGACACTTCTGGTTTTTATTAAGAGAAAAAGTGGGATCTTCTTCTTGCCCTTCCTCTGCCTTACTTAAGGGATGTGGTGCAAAGATGGCTGGATGTACTTTCAGTTCTCCTGGGTCTCACAAGGGGCTGTGTTAGCTCACCTCCAGGTCTTTTCTTGGTCTAACTCACATTGCTTACATTGTGGGTTGGTTCCTTGCCACCATGTTTGCACAGAGAAGTTTAATAACACATCTTATGTTCAAATTTAAGGTTAGAAGCATTCAACACCCCCACCTCCCCCGTAGCCCATTGTCTGACCGATTCCTGGAGCTTTCTGGGCTCCTGACGATTTCCCACCATGGCGTAATGGGGAAGCGAGCTCTTGATTACAAGACGACTTTTCCATTCATCCATTGTTTGACCTGCAATTTTATTCTCGACTCTCCAAGGTGCTTCCCAAACGACCTAGACACAGGGCTTAGGGAGACAAAAAGTACACTGTCTTTCAGATACGAAGATGAGACCACTGACCCCGTGAATCACAGACTTTCACTCTGAGGATAGGTTTTCCATGGGGTCAGCCACATTCTTTTTCCTGTCTCTATCCCCACTCCGCCTCCCACACTGTGCTCCTCTCTACCCTCAGTGATGAGGGATTGGAATGAGGGGTCAGCTCCTAGCTATGGATAGGGCAAAGCCCACAGGAGAGCTGAGGGGTGGAAAGAGGATCAATCTTATGTCACTACAAGAATGCAGGACCTCAGACAGGACATGTGGCTCCTAAGAATGGCCTTGTTTTTGAGTGGTATGCAGATGACCCACAGAAGGATTCTTCTGTTCTGTGAGTCTCAGTTTCCTCATCTAAAAACCATGATGGTTGGATCAGGTGATATCTAAGCATAGTTATCTTTGTATACGACCATACAGAACTAACTGAGCAAAGCCATCTTAGTATGTGACCTCTATGCTGTATGAGAGAACATACAAACCCAAGTAAAGCTGTCATTTCTTTTAGTTTTACATGATCTGGACATGAAATAAGAGCTCTGCTAAGATGTACAGTCCTCCTTCCCATAAATTTTGTTAGTACAGAACCAGGCACTAAAATCTCTATGTCCAGATTTGTGCTTCTGGAAAGATGGGTAGGAATTCTTTTTCCCCACTCTTCTCACTGGATACAAGTTAAATCCCTGGGCATCACATATAAAACAAGCATAAAAAGACCCCAAAGGATGGAGAGAAGACTGCAGGTCAGTTAGGGGCCCTCAGGACCTGAGGAACAGTGTGGTGGTGAGTTCCCTGGTGGCAAGATAGGATAAGCATTGGACTGTTAACTTCAAGGCTGGCAGTTTTAATCCACTAGTCACTTCTCAGGAAAAAAGATGAGATGCTTTGTTTTTAGCAGCCTCGGAAACCTTATACAGGGTCACTAGGAATTGGAATCGACTTGATGGCAGTGGTGGGTTTGGTTTGGTTGGTATACCAGACTTGGAGCTGAAGAAGCCAGCAACCCATAAATGACATTGGCACAGACAAAAAGGCCCCAACAAAAACCTACTTCCTCTAGTCAAAGGTCCAGAAAAGGGATAGCCTAGCAAGAGAGAGAACTTTTAGACACTAACCATTCTACTCCAGCCAAATATCACAGAGAAAGTGCAGTCCCACCCTATTCCACAGCAATGAAGTGTCCCTCCCTCTCTCCACTGAGTCTGTATCCGAATGTGCCAAGAATAAAGACTTCCTTTATAGCTCAGCGGTAACAAGTCAACCCCCTCTCCCAGCTAAGTCAGCAAAGGCCACAGGGGGAACAGTAATAAGGCACACTTACTCCTCCTCATCAGGGTGGTATCAGCAAAGGCCTCTTAGGGAGCTAGCAATCTCACCCCCACCCAGCAGTAATAAGGAGCCCACCCTCCCTGGTGTCACTTGAATGTCTATACCCACCTGGTAAGAAATGAGGTGGTGCCCCCTTTCCCTGCTGGAGCGGTGTCAGAGGATCCGCTAAAACAGAAGATTTAAATAAGATCCAGTCTTATAATATAATACCCAAAATGTTTAGGTGTCAATTAACAACAACAACAAAAAAATCACTCATCATACCAAGGACCAGGAAGATATCAAACTGAATGAAAAAGATAATCAACAGACGTCAACACTGAGATGACACAGATGTTTAAAAAATCTGACAAGAATTTTAAAACAGTAATCATAAAAATGCATTAACTAGCAATTATAGACATGCTTGCAACAAGCGAACAATAAAGTCAGCAAAGAAATAAATGATATAAAGAACCAAATAGAAATATTAGAAATGAAAAACACAATAACTGATTACAAAGAAAAAAAAAGACAAAACACCCCCAGAGGACGGAATAAAGAAGAGAAAGAATTAGTGAAGTTAAAGGTACAACAATAGAAATCAGTCAATTTGAGCAACACGGAAAACAGACTGGGGAAAAAAGTGAACAGCACCTCAGGGACATGTGGGATTATAACAAAAGAGCTAACATTCATGTTAACAGAATCCCAGGAGAGAAAGGGGAGGATTGAAAACGTGTTCAAATAAATGGTGGCTAAAATCTCCCCCAAATTGTCAGAAGACAAAACCCCGCAATGCCAAGAAGTTGAGCGAACCCCAGATAGAATAAACTGGAAGAAATCCAAACCAAGATCCACCATAATCAAGTTACTGATAAGTAAAGATAAAGGACTGAAAGCAGCGGGACAAATGACACCTTAACTTGTTGTTGTCGGTGCTGACTCACAGTGAGCCCATGTACTGTCTGGTCCTGTGCCATCCTCACAAGCGTTGAACCCATTGCTACTGTCATGATGCCAATCCATCTCATTGGGGGTCTTTTACTTTTTCACTGACCTTCCAGCATGATATCCTTCTCCAGGGACTGGTCCCTCCTGATAACATTTCCAAAGCATGAGAGACGAAGTCTCATGATCTTGGCTTCTAAGGAGCACTCCGACTATATTTCATCCAACACAGATCTATTTGTTCTTTTGGCAGTCCATGGTGCTTTTAATATTCTTTTCCAACACCATAACTCAAATGCATCAATCTTCTACGGTCTTCCTCATTTGTTGTCCAACTTTCACATACATAGGAGGCTATTGAAAATACCATGGCTTGGGTCAGGTGCACAAGTGGTGGACACCTTAACAAGAGGGGGGAAACGGAATGACAGTGGATATCTGATCATAAACCTTGGCGGTCAGAAGGAAGTGGCACAATGTTTTTCAATTGCTAAAAGAAGATTCAGAATCCAGAATATGTTGACTGAGAATTCTATACCTAGTGAAACTATGTTTCTGGTCTGAAAGATAAATTGAGATACTTTCAGATTAAAAGGAAACTAAGAAAATTTGCCAACAACATACGTCATATTGCTAAAGGGATTTCTCTAAACAGAATGAAAATGCTAAAAGAAAGAATCTTGAACATCAGCATGTAAGATAGAACAATGGAAAGAGCAAAATATGGTTAAACCTAATACACTTTCCTTCTCCTAAATACACTTCTCCTAATACACTTTCTAAATTACATGTGATGACTGAAGCAAAAATTATGGTTGTCTGACATGGTTCTAGACTTAGGTAGAAGAAATATTTCACATCAATGCACTATAATAAATAAGGGAGAGTAAAGGGATGTAAAGGCAGATTTCTACACTTGCCATGAACTAGTAAAAGGCTGACCCAAGTAGACTGTGGTAAGATATATATGTACATATATGTTAATGCCTAGAACAACAAAATTTAGCCAGGAAGAATATGTATACACTAGAATTTCTTAAACTACAACACCATTCAAAATGGCTCTAAAAAAATTGCTGTTGTTGTTAAGTGCCATCGAGTCAGTTCCGACCCATAGCGACTCTGTATAGGGTTTCCAAGGAGCAGGTGGTGAGCTTGAACTGTCGACCTTGCAGTTCAAATGGCTTTGCAGTCTGCCACGTTAACCCACAGTGCCACACCTAAAAAAATTACTTAGGTGTAAATCAAACAAAACATGTAACAGGATTTGTATACTGAAAATGACACGACACTGATCAAGCAAGTGAAAGAAGATCTAAATGATGGGGTCATAGATGGGCAGTGTTCACAGATAAGAAGACTCAGCATAGCCAAGATGTCAGAGCTCTCCAAATTACTATAGGAGTTAAACACAATTTGTATCAAAATTCCATCAAGATGATTTTTTTTTTTTTTTTAAATCACAGACGTGTGTATTCTGGAATTCAATGGAAATCCAGAGGAAATCCAAGAAATGAAACAATCCTGTAAAAGAGTGAAGTGGGAGGATTAGTCTACTTGCTTTCAGGACTTGTTATATAATTACAGTAATCAAGACTGAGTGATATGGTAGAGGGATAGATACACAGATCAATGGAACAGAACAGAGAACTCAGAAATAGACTCACACAAATAGTCCTAACTGATTTTTTTTTTTTTTTTTACAAAAGTGCAAAAGCAGCTCAATGAAGCAATGGTATCTTTTTCAACAAATGGTTCTGGTGCAACTGAACATCTAGAGACAAAGAAAAAAGAAAAACAGTATCTTGACCTAACCCACATCTTACACAAAATGTTAACTTAAAATAACTCATAGAGTTAATTGTAAAACTATAAAACTGAATCCAGTTTTAACAGTTATGGAAGCAACAGTCAAGAAATCAAATGATGTTTTGCATTGGGCAAATCTTCTGCACAAGACCTTTATTTAAAGTGTTCAAGAGCAAAGATGTCAGTGTGAGGACTAAGGTGCACCTGACCCAAGCCAGGGCATTTTCAATAGCTTCATATGCATGTGAAAATTGGACAATGAGTAAGGAAGACTGTAGAAGAATTGACGCATTTTAGTTATGGTGTTAGAGAAGAATATTAAGAGTATCATGGATTGCTCTAAGAACAAACAAATCTATGTTGGAAGAAGTACAGCCAGAATGCTCCTTAGAAGCCAGGAGAGCGAGACTTCATCTCTCATTCTTTGGACATATTATCAGGATGAACCAGTCACTGGAGAAGGACATTATACTTGTGGAGGGTCAGCTAAAAAGGGAAAGAGTCCCAAGGTGATCGATTAGCACAGTGATAGCAGCAAAGGTCTCAAGCTTGGCAATGACTGCGAGGATGGTACAGGACCAGGCAGTGTTTCATTCTGTCATGCATAGGGTTGTTATGAGTCGGAACTGGCTTGACAGCACCTAACAGCAACAATGACAATAAAACTGTCAGAAAAAAAAAAAAAAGGCACAGGAGCAAATCTTTGGGATATAGAGCTAGACAAAGAATTCTTAGACCTACACCCAAAGCACAATACGTAAGAGGAGAAATTGACAGAGCAAAGCTCATTAAAATGAAAAATAATTGCTTGGTCAAAGACCCTGTGAAGAGGATGAAAGTATAGGACTGGGAAAAAATCATTGCAAAGCTCAGATCTGACAAAGGACTAGTACCTAGAATATATAAAGAATGCTCACTAGTAAGAAAACAATCCCAAAGAAAAGAGGCAAAAGATATGAAAAGACATTTATCTAAAGAGTTAATAAAGACAGCAAGTAAACACATGAAAGAAAAAAATGTTCAGCATCATTAGCCATTGTCATTATAAGGAGCTATTATAGCGTACCAATCAGAATGACTTAAAAATATTGACAACCCCAAGTGTTAGTGAGGATATAGAGAAACTGGATCACTCATATCTTACTTGTGGGAATGTAAAACATTGCAGTCACTTAGAAAACAGTTTGGTAGTTTCCTATAAAATTAAACAGAGTGATGTAGAAATTCCACTTCTAGGCATATACCCAAAAGACTTGAAAACAGGGACCCAAACAGACATGCACACCAATTTGTAGCATTATTCATGATAGACAAAAGACGGCACCAATCTAAGAACTCATCAAAATATGATATAACCATACAATGAAATATTATGCAGCCATAAGAGAAATGAAGTTCTAATACAGGACATCTAATAGCATGGATGAACCCTGAAAATATTATGTTGAGTAAAATAAGTCAGCTATGCAAGAATAAAATTTGTTATGTTGTCACTTAGATGAAATGTCTAGATTAATCAAATGCATGGAAACCAAAGTTTAGGTGTGGTGCTATAGGAGGAAGCACTGGACCTCAATGTCAGGTTGAACTACAAGGTCCATAGTTCAAACTCACCAGACACTCCTTGGAAACCCTATACAGGGTTGATATGGGTTGGAACTGACTAGACAGCACTTAACAACAGCAACAGGGGTAGGTGGGAGGGTATGGGGAGTTACTGCTTAATGGGCACTGAGTTTCTGTTTGGGGTGCTGAAAAATGGATATTGGTGATGGTTATACAACGTAGTGAATGAAATTAATGTCACTTAAAAATGGCTACCATGACAATTTTTTGTTTATATGTTGTTGCTGTTAGCTGGCACTGACTCACAGTGACCCTATGCACAACAGAAGGAAACAGTGCCTGGTCCTGGGCCAATCTCACAATCTTTGCTACGCCTGAGCCCATTGCTGCTGCCAATCCATATCATTGGGGGTCTTCCTCTTTTTCTCCGACCCTTCACTTTACAAAACATGATATCATTCTCCAGAGACTGATCCCTCTTGACAATATGTCCCAGGTATGAGACACGAAGTATGGTCATCCTGGCTTCTAGTTGTTCTTTTGGTAATCCATGATACTTTGAATATTCTTCTCCAAAACTGTAACTCAAATGCATCAATTCTTCTATGGTCTTCTTTATCCACTGGCCAACTTTCACATATGAAGTTATTGAAAATACTATGGCTTAAGTCAGGCATACCTTAGTCCTTAAACTGACATCTTTGCTGTTGAACACTTTAAAGGGGTCTTGTGCAGATTTTATATCGTTTGATTTCTTGACAGTAATATATCGTTTGATTTCTTGACTGCTGTTTCCATGAGTGTTGATTGTGGATCCAAACAAAATGAAGTCTTTGACAACTTCAATCTTTTCTCCATTAATCATGATGGCATTTATTTGCCCAGTTGTGAGGATCTCTGTTTTCTTTATGTTGAGGTGCAACCCATACTGAGAGCTATATGTAGTCTTTGATCTTCATTAGTAAAAAATTTAAGTCCTCCCTTCCAGCAAGCAGGATTGTATCATATCACCTACATATCCCAGGTTGTTAATGAAACTTCCTCCAATCTTGACGCCACATTCTTTCCTATATAATCCAGTTTCTCGGGCAATTTGCTCAGCATTCAGATTTAATGTTGTTGTTGTTCTCAGGTGCCATCGAGTTGGAACCGACTCATAGTGACCCCATGCACAGCAGAACGAAACAATGTCCGATCCTGGGCCAACCTCACTATCGCCGCCACACTTGACGCCATCAATGATGCCACCTGGCCAATCCATCTCATTGGGGGTCTTCCTCTATTTCTCTGACCCTCCACCTTACCCAGCATGACATCCTTCTCCAGCGACTGTTCCCTTCTGACAACATGTCCAAAGTATGAGAGACGAAGTTTAGCCATCTTGGCCTCCAAGGAGCACTCTGGCAGCACTTCTTCCAAAACAGATCTATTGGTTCTTTTGGCAGTCCATGGCACTTTCAGTATTCTCCTCCAACACCACAGTTCAAAGGCATCAATTCTTCCACGATCTTCCTTATTCACTGTCCAGCTTTTGCATCCATATGAGGTTATTGAAAATACCATGGTTTGGGTCAGGCGCATCTTAGTCCTCAAGGTGACATCTTTGCTCTTCAACACTTTAAAAAGTTCCTGTGCAGCAGATTTGCCTAATGCAATACGTCGTCTGATCTCTTGACTGCTGCTTCCGCGAATGTTGATAGTTGATCCAAGAAGAATCAAGTCCTTGACAACTTCAATCTTTTCTCCGTTGATAAGAATGTTGTTTATTGGTCCAGTGGTGAGGAGTTTTGTTTTCTTGACATTGAGATGCAATCCATACCGAAGGCTGTGTTCTTTGATCTTCATCCGTAAATGTTTCAAGTCCTCTTCACTTTCAGTAAGCAAGGTTGTATTATCTGCATATCTCAGGTTGTTAATGAGTCTTCCTCCAATCCTGACGCCATGTTTTTCTTCATAGAACCCAGCTTCTCGTATTATTTGCTCTGCATACAGATTGAATAAATATGGTGAAAGAACACAACCTTGTCGCACACCTTTCCC
Source organism: Chrysochloris asiatica (assembly GCF_000296735.1). NCBI lineage: Eukaryota > Metazoa > Chordata > Mammalia > Afrosoricida > Chrysochloridae > Chrysochloris > Chrysochloris asiatica. The sequence goes on from NW_006408819.1 coordinate 2,717,709, forward strand.
AATTTTAAAACATTCAGTGTTCCCATGCTCTGTTTGAACAACTGCTTCTTGGTCCAGGTACATATTTCTCAGAGGTACGATTAAGTGTTCTGGAATACTCATACTTTGCAATGTTGTCCATAGCTTGTCATGATCCACCCAATCGAAAGCCTTTGCACAGTCAATAAAGCACAGGTAAACATGTTTCTGGCATTCCCTGCTTTCAACCAAGATCCATCGGACATCAGCAATGATATTCTTTTGTTCCACGTTGTCATCTGAATCTGGCTTGAACCTCTGGCAGTTCTCTGTCAATGTACTGTTGCAGCTGTTTTTGAATTATATAAATATATCCTGGTATGGTATGGCACTGCGGGTTAAAGTGCTGGACTGCAAGGACGGTTTAAACAGCAAGGTCGATGTTTCAAGCTCACCAGCCACTCCTTGGAAACCCTATACAGACTTGCTATGAGTCGGAAGCAACTCAATGGCAGTTAACAACAACATACATACACGCATACATACGTATGTATGGTGTGGCACTGTATGATAAGCACTGAACTTCTAACCATAAGGTTGGTGGTTCAAACCCACCAGCCACTCATTGGAAACCCTATATAGGGTCGCAATGATTAGGAATGGACTCGACAGCACTTAACAACATCAACCATAACAAAATTGAACAAACTAAACATACAACTACCACATGACCCAACTATTGCACTTTTGGGCATATATCCCAGAGAAATAAATATTTATGTCCACACAAAAACCTGTAACAATGCCCACTTCCAGGTTTTGCTACTGTACTATTGTTATGCAGTATGTACCCATTGGGGGAAACTGGGTGAAGGATACAGGGGCCTCTCTGTACTCTATTTGCAACTCCAAATCTAGAATTATTTCAAGATAAGTTAACTGCTATTCAAAAACATTTTCAGTGTCCAGATACCGGAGCACATTGATGTCTTTTATTTCTTCTGGGGACATTTCCTAGGCAGCATACTGTTTTCAAGTAGGAGCTCTGGTAGCGTAGTGGTTACTAGTCGGGCTGCCAACCTCAAGGTCAGCAGTTTGAAACTACCAGCTGTTCCGTGGGAGAAAGAGGAGGCTTACTGCTCCTGTAACGATTTATAACCTTGGAAACCCTATGCAGGTTCGTTATGAGTCAGAACCGACTCCATGGCACATAACAACAACAACTGACGTTTGTACAGACATCTTTATTTGTTGAAAACGATACCCATCCAAACATTTCTTGGGTGTTCCAAGTTCTAAGCCTGAGGATTTGGCTCTAATCTCTAGAGGCACCCCAATGAAAGAGAGTGGACATATAGACTTCGGAGGCCACCACAGACGGGGCCAGGTGGGCCCAGCATCTTGTGTATGTGTGGGGGAAGGATGCTCAGATCTCATCAAACAAGCTTTCCATTCAGGCTTAATGAAAAAAAGAGCAAAAAAAAAAAAAAAAAAAAGAGGCTGCTTTGTCTTCTAAAGACTTCTCTGAGCTGATTTCTTGTCCTGTCTCTCAGTGGCCGCCAGCAGTCAATGTGGAGGGGACAGGTGGAGGTAGTGGTCAGGGATCCCCGAACAAAGACCTGATTCTCTGGTCTGCAGTCCCCACCTGCTCCTCAACTGCTACAGTCACAGAAATACTTGTGGCCTGGCTAGACCCAAGGCTGGGGAACAAGACCCACAGAAGGGATGCCAGTAAGGGAACACCACCTGGAAACTGACATGCTCTTAACACCATGGCTTCTGGGTGGGAGCTTGTTTCCTCTTTCCTTCTAGATGAATCTGGACCTGGCTAAATAGGCTAAATAGGCCATGGGCAAGAACATTTCATGCACAGAAAGGGTGAGTTAGCTCTTGGTGGCAAAGACATGGCATGGCTACGACTATGAACCACCCCCCACCCCCACCCCCGCCGCCCAGGGTTCATGAAACCCTGTCCAGGAAGCCTGTTGTTGTTAGGTGCCTTCGAGTCAGCACTGACTCATAGCAACCTTATGCACAATAGAACTAAATATTACCCAGTCGTGTGCCAACCCCACAATCCTTGCTACGCTTGAGTCCATTGGTGCTACCACTATGTCAATCCATCCCGTTGGGGGTCTTCCTCTTTTTCACTGACCCTCCACTTCACCAGGCATAATGTCCTGCTCTAGGGACTAGTCCCTCCCAATAACATGCCAGAAGTACAAGAGACCAAGTCTCATCTTCCTGGCTTCTAAGGAGCATTCTAGCTGTACTTCGTCCAACACAGATTTGTTTGTTCTTTTGGCGGTCCATTGCACTTTTCATATTCTCTTCCAATACCCTACCTCATACGCATCAATTCTTCTATGGTCTTCCTTTTTCACTGTCCAACTTTCGCATGCATATGAGGTTATTGGAAATACCATGGTTTGGGTCAGGTGTACCTTAGTCCTCAAGCTGACATCTTTGCTCTTCAACACTTTAAAGAGGTCTTGTGTAGCAGATTTGCCTAATGCAATACTCGTTTGATTTCTTGACTGCTGCTTCCTTGAGTGTTGAAGGTTGATCCAAGAAGAATGAAGTCCTTGACAACTTCAATCTTTTCTCTGTTTTCTGATGCTAGTTATTGGTCCAGTGGTGTGGGTTTTTGCTTTCTTTATATTGAGGTACAATCCATACCTAAGGCTATAATCTTTGATCTTAATCAGTAAGTATTTTAAGTCCTTTTTCCTTTCAGCAAGCAAGGTTGTATCATCTGCATATCACAAGTTGTTAATGAGTCTTCCCTCCAGTCCTGATGCCACATTTTTCTTCATCTAATCCAGCTTCTCATATTATGTGCTCAGCATACAGATTGAATAAATATGGTGAAAGAATACAACCCTGGCACACACCTTTCCTAATTTTAAACCATTTAGTGCTGCCTTGTTCTGTTTGAACAACTGTCTCTTGGTCTATGTACAGGTTCCTCATGAGCACAATTAAGTGTTTAGGAATACTCACTTTCTGCAATATTGTCCATAGCTTGTTATGATCCACATATTGAAAACCTTATAGTCAATAAAGCAGTCATTTTCTGCTTTCAGCCAAGATCCATCCAATGACAGCAGTGATATCCCTCACTCCATGTCTTCTGAATCTGGCCTGAACCCCATGCAAGGTCTCTCACCCAAGAATCCCCTAAGAGTAATGATGAACTCCAAAGTCAATTTCCATATATATGCTGGATTTCAGCCCAAGAAATCCATGTGTATTCTGCTTTCTATTCCACACAACAGTCATTTTTGCTTTAATCTGGATAGAAAATGTCCCATCCAGGAACAAAATTGATGCTCCAGGGAGATGCATTGCTTTGGAGTCTGTAAGTCTGGGAGTATGCTCTTCCTCCCTCAGACTGTAAGCTCACACCTAGGAGGCCTTGGCCAGCTAACCAGAAATGCAGATCAAAGAGAACAGCTTTGAGGCCCCAGGTGCTCCAGTGTTATCTTGACCTTTTGCTTGTTAGACCATGGGACTCTGCCAGGTCCTTGATGCTTTCAGTGAAGCAACCTGGGGGCCATCTCTATCTGCAGTGCTGGTTCCAACTTCATGCATGACAGGGGAGAGAATCATAGAAAGAAATCAAAGGCACTTGCTGAGAAAGGACTAGGATACTGATACTGCTCGAACAGCCTTGAAGGACAGCAATCTTCTCTAATGGGGTGGGGACCGTCCAGCGCTTGGGCTGTATAAGGGCAGGGAAATCATTTGGTCTGGCCCTGCCAAGGCAACTACAGTTCCAGCCATCACACTAGGGGTGTGTTAATTAAATGTTTGACCAAATATAGCAGATGACTTTTAAAATGGATCATTGTGTAATGTCTGCAAATCATGTTATAAATTTTGGCAGAAAAATGGTTCCCCATCCCTGTTCTGGACTCCAGGTGGGGTGCTATGGGATCAGCACTGGACTGAGAACCACAAGATCAGTAATCCAAACCTACCAGTTGCTCCTCAGAAACCCTATTGTTGTTGTTGTTAAGTACTGTGGAGTCAGTTCCGACTCACAGTGAACCTGCACAGGGTTTCCGAGGCTGTAAATCTTTACAGGAGCAGAAAGCCTCATCTTTCTCTTGCGGAACCGCTGGTAGTTTTGAACTGCGGACCTTGAGGTTGACACCACAACTAGTAACCACTATGCTCCCAGAGCTTGGAAACCCTATACAGAGTCGCTATTAATCGGCACCAACTCAACAGCACATAACAACAATAATAATAACCCTTGTTTTATAAAACCTTCAGGGAGTCCCTGCATCTCTTCCCCAAACTAGAGGAGAAATTAATGACACCTAGAGTGAAAAGATACTCGGCCTACTTCTCAGCTGCAATTTCAGAGATTCAAGTAAGTTGTACCATGTGCCTGTGTCTGTTCCTCACCTAGAACTTCCTCTAGCTCTCTGGACAGGGGGAAGATGACAGCACTCTCGAGAAAAGCTCTGAGGTCAAGAGGTTTGTCCCAAATGCCTGGAATTTGGGGGCAGATTCTTGGTTAGAGTAGAAGACATTGGATAACACCGTCCTCATTTTTCTGGGGTATAGTTTAGCCACCAGATAAAGTTCAAAGGTCTCATGACTTGAAATTGAGCTTGCAGATGACTGGAACACACTATTGGGGTGGAGATCACACAGAACGGCAAAATAATAAAAATCTATCTTCAACCCTGTCCAGTCATCCTCTTCAGCAGGGGAACCAGTGTGCCCATGAAGACTAGATTATGTTCTCTGCAGAGAGCGCTTGCTCAGTAGCCATTCTGAGCTTCTGGCCTTGCATACTTCTCCATGGTGAAGGACAATTCTCTCTGGGGTAACTCAAAACATGCAGCCAGTTTGGAACTTATCCCACTGCCTTCTCCGATAGGCTGAGGCCAGGGGTCATCCTGCCCCAGGCAGCTCTGAACCAGAGCATCTCAGACCGTGCCTGGCTCATGGACAATACTTCTAAAGGTTTGTAGACAAAACTGTGGTGGCAGGACCACAGGGGAACAGAGAGGAAGCATTGAGAGGGAAACACCTCAAAGGAGTATCACATGGCGCATTGGCCAGCTGCATGTGGAACCAGAGGAAGACATTATCTGTCTTTCAGACTTCCAGCCGGAACAGCTGGAAGGAGAGTAGGACTGCTGACAGGGAAGAGGCCTATCCAAGACGCTGTCATCTGTTACAGCTACTGAGGGCACTAATGACAACCAATCACCTTGCTTTAAAAGAGACGGGGGTCCGGCATCCTACAGAGAAACAAACTATTAACTTCCCTACTGACTCTCTCCCGCTAATGATCTTGATGTTAGGTTGAGGTGTGAGTCCAGTAGGGTGCCCTGGTCCAGCAGAAGTCAGATGCAGCAGAGACACGCCAAAGGTTAAGAAAGCTGGGCTGCTAGATGTCAGGGAGCTGGACCTGAAGCAGGAAGGCTAGCTTCTCAGGCATAAGTTGTGAAACTCTGGGGAAGTCAGTTAACCTTTAAGACTCAGTTTCCTCATCCGAAAAATGCCAAGTTGGAGACAGTAACATAATAGCTCCCATGTTCAGGCTGGGCGATGGACATACAACACGGCACTGACTGTCACCAACAACCCTGCAAGGGACAGATGAAGAATCCCTGGTACACGTGCTCCGTCTTTGGACTCCATCTTTGGCTGTGGGAAGTACCTGCTTAGCTCTTGTCTTCCCCTCTAGACTATAGGGAGTCTCTGGGTGGTTAAAACCATCAGCTGCTAACCAAAAGATTGGTGGTTCAAGCCCACCCAGAGGCCGGGCAATCTACTGAAAAATTAGCCACTGAAAACCCCATGGAGCACAGTTCTACTCTGAGCCACATGGGGGTGCTATAAATTGGACTTGACAGTAACTGGTTTTCTAGACTGTAAGCTGTGTGGGGCAGGAAGCAGGCCTCATTTATGACCATAGTCCCTGTGCCTCAGAGTGTTCAGAACACACAGTAGGTGCTCAGGAACTATCTGTTGAAAGAATGGATAGACTGGCAGACAGCTGAATAGGACTCTTGCAGGGTGGATTCAAGCTTGGGTAGGGGCCTGAACTAGGGTTTTTCTTCAGAAGTCACCAAGTTTAGAGCATCTTTAACTTGGGCTGAGGCCTAAGTACACTTAGAAATGAGAACACATTGTTTCTGTGAACACAATATTTCTGTGTATTACAAAGGATTGTTTTGACATAAAGCTAAGTTTTTATTGTTAGATTCCATTGAGTCAGTTCTGACTTATGGTGACCCTATACACAACAGAATGAAACACTGCCTGGTCCTGCACCAACCTCACAATCATTACACTGCTGCCAATTCATCTCATTGGGGTTCTTCCAATTTTTGGCTGACCTTCCATTTTACTAAGCATGATGTTCTTCATGGGACTGGTCCCTCCTGACAACATGTCCAAAATAGGAAAGAAGTCTCACCATCCTGACTTCGAAGGAGCATCTGTGTTTGTTCTTCTGGCAGTTCAGAGACTTTCAATATTCATCTTCAAAACCATATCTCAAATGCATCAGTTCTTCTATGGTCTTCCTTATTCCTTGCCCAACTTTCACATGCACCTGCAACTACTGAAAATGCCAGGGCTCAACATTCAGAAGTAGTCCGTCTCTCCTTCCTAGTCTGCTTTAGTCTGGAAATGCTGCTGAAACCTGTCAACTGACAAGTTTAAATACCCTGTTGGTCTTTAAAATACTGGGAGCATAGTTTCTGGAGTCCTGTTGTGGTGCTGTGGGTTAATGCACTAGACTGCGAAGTCAGTTTGAACCACAAGGTCGACAAGTAAATTCACCAGCTGCTCCTCAGAAACCCTATGCAGGGTTACTATGGGTCAGAACCAACTCCGTGGCACTAAACAACAACAAAAGCATAGTTTCCAGCCTCAAAGCAACACACAAGTAACCACACTATGACAAACTGACAGATGATTGATGGACTTTGCCCCTAGAATCCTTTCTTACTGCAGCCTGAGGCTTGATTTTTTTTCTTTCCTTCAGCTCTTTTAGTTGAAAAATGCGAAGCGTATTCTTCCCTTTTGGTTTTCTGATTCCTGGTCTTTTTACATACTTGGCTTTGTCTTCCCAAGTTTCCCTAGGAAATTGATGTTCAGCAGTTTTACTTCATCATGTCTTCCAGTTGCTTCAGAGTCTCACAATTGTTGTTGTTGTTATGTGCTGGCGAGTCGGTTCTGACTCATAGCGACCCTGTATAGGATTTTCATGGAGCATCTGGTGAGCTTGAACTGCCGACTTTTCAGTTCAAACCGACCTTTTAGTCCAGTGCACAGCACCACACCAGGACTCCTCTCCTAATTATAGGCATATCATATTATAAAGCATTACTTTTATTTTTTAAAGTTGACTTTAAAAGGCCTAAATTGATGTGGAGAAACTGGAACCTTGCTGGTGGAAATATAAAAAGGTACAGCTTCCATGGGAATTTATCTGATAATTCTCAAAAGGTTAAGCAATGGTAGAATTACAATGTTGTTGTGGTCAAGGTTCCAACTCATAGTGACCTTATGTACAACAGAATGAAACACTGCCTGGTTTTGCACCATCCTCATAGTTGTTGTTATGTTTTGAGCCCATTGTGTCAATTTATCTCATGGAGGGCTTTCCTTTTTTGATGACCCTCTACTTTACCAAGCATGATGAATGGTGGAGAGTTATCGTATGACCCAGAAATGCCACTCTTAAGCACATACCCAAGATAACTGAAAACGTATGTCCACAAAAAACTTCCATATGAATGTTCACAGAAACATTACTCACAATAGCCCCAAAGAGGAAACAAACTGTGGTCTACTTCCCATGTAATTATACAGCTATAAAAAGGGTGGCACTGTAGGATAAGCACTAGACTGCTACCTGCAAGTTTGGCGGTTCTAACCCACTAACCGCTCTTCAGAAATCCTATACAGTGTCACTATGAGTTGGAACCAACAACAACAACACATGTTACAATATGCATGAACGTTGAGAACATGCTGAGTAAAAGAAGCCAGTCACAAAAGGCCACAGATTATATGATTTCATATATATGAAATGTCCAGAACAGGAAAATCTATCAGGATAGAAAGTAGACTTTTGGTTGGTTAGGGTTGGGAGGATGGGGAGTAACTGCTTGTATTTTGGGATGATGAAAATATTCTAGAATTAATTGTAGCGCTAGTTTCACAATTCTGAAGATACTAAAACGCACTGAAATTGAATATTGTAAATGGGTGGGTATTACGGTCTGTGAAATCTAGTATGGTGTTATAGGATAGGAGTCCTGGTGTGGCGTTGTGAGTTCATGAGCTGGACTGCAAAGTCATTTTGAACCTCAGCGTCGGCAATTTAAGCTCACCAGCTGCGCCTTGGAAACCCTATACAGGGTTGCTATGGGTCGTAACCAACTCAAAGGCACTTAACAACAACAACAACACTATAGGATAAGCACTGGATTTGTAACTGTGAAGTTGGCAGTTCAAGCCCACCAGTCACTCCTTGGAAACCCTATACAGGGTCGCTATAAGTTGGAATGGACTTGACAATGCACAACAACAACAAAGCTATTTTTGTTGTTGTTTCCGTTTTGAAAGTCCAAACTGTTATCACTTCTTAATGTAATGTAGGATTTTAGAAATGCTCCTTTTAGAGAAAGGATTGAGCTACATATTTTAGGCCTTTGAAGACAAAAAAAACTCATTTTGCAATGGAGCATCAACAGGTCTTTTTTTCCTTTTCATCTGTGAACACAGCAGTGCCAGTGGCCCACATATTCAATAAACAACTTACAAAGTTGGTGCACAAATATTTCCAGTTCTGCTCGGTCATGGCAACTACGCTATGGGAACGCTCTCATTTCCCCACTCTTGGTTTGAAGACATACTTACGCCACTGAGGTTACAACTGTCACACTCCCACCATACACACGTTGACTCTTTGTTTAATTAGTTGGCCCAAGTTCCAGTGACCCGTGGTGCTGACAGCTGAGTCTGACTTCAAGGAGCCAAGACTTGAACCAACTAAGTCAACAAGTCAAACTTTATGGACACTGAAGTTGAACTACACATGGTGGCTATCGTCATGACAGAGAACAACGTTTTCTAGAACTTAGGACACACAAAAATGAGGGCAGACCAAGATAACTTTGCAGCAGTGATGGCAATGCCAGTCTGGTCACATGATTGACAGCAGTAGCACTGATCTCGAAGGTAACCCGAGGCTGAGTTTTTCCAAGAAGGCGTTTCTTACTGGATTTGTTTAGCATCATTACTTCCTATGCCACGGTCATCATAGATGCTTGGAGAATTTAAAGAGTCCTTAGATTTAAAGTGGCAAAATAATAGTTCAGGAAAATTGTCAACAGTCCAAACTGGAGGGCTGAACTCTCTAGCATACTGGCTTTTGCATGTTCAGACAGTACTTCGCCTGCAAAGTTCATGCTAAATGCCTTCAAACTTGTACTCTTATGGTCTTCCACAGCTCACTACCAATGCTTGGGTTGAGTTGAGGGTGCTAGGAGGTTGTTTGGGTGTACTTTGCAGTGTCACACCATCCACTCAGATGTTGGTGTGAGCATGCATGCATGCATGGGCACACACACACACACACACACACACATACACATCCATCCTTGGTAAGCGCTAGAGTACTGGAGGTCCTGGGGTAATCCCGTCAGTAACAGTGGATGCCTTCCCACCAAATCAGGTTCATCGCTTAATGGTCCCTCAGGTTGTTCTACAGCTGGTCTCCTCCTTTCCTGCCCCTATAGACTGGGTGATGCAAATGCTTATGTGCTCAACTACTTGCCAAAACATTGGTGGTTCAAACCCACCTTGGAAGACAGGCCCAGTGATCTGCTTCTGAAAACCTTATGGAGCAGGTCTAGTCTGTATGCATGGGACACCACGAGTTGGAATCAACTCCACAGCCACGAAAAACAACAATGAACTACTCTCAGCTGTGATCTCAAAAGCTAAATAAATGACCAGATAGATAAATAATTTGGTGTGGCGCTGTAGGATAAACACTGGATTGCTAACCTCAGGGTCCGTGGATCAAACTCACCAGTCACTCCTTGGAAATCCTATACAGATTCACTATTAGCTTGAACAGACTTACAATGCAGGGGAGACGTAAATGTTGGTCTATGAAAGAGGAAAATGGGGATTTTCTTCCCCCCCGCTGGCTTTGTGACATCAGTAGGTGCAAGCTTCAGAGTATACAAGCAGCTCATAAGACGTCCCCGCAAATTTCCCAATGCCACCAGCACAGCAAGTTCGAGCGGGTAAGGAAAGTTTTTTAGGGTGTTTTGATATGGTGGTCTAGGAAGAGTGGACCAAACCTAGGGCTGGAGCCCTGAACTTCCTGACCATCACAAACAAGTTCTTTGACCTTCTTGAACCTCAGACTCCTCACCTGGAAAATGGGGCAAATTCCCCTACTCTTCTCCTCTCACAGGATCAAATGTGGAGGGGGTGGGGCTGTGTGCAGGCGAGACGCAATTGGGGGAGGGTGGCCTCTTTTGGCAAGAAAGGAAACATAGTGGGAGAACAGCGGAAGAAAGGCCTCTCTTTTTGTCCTATCCCTTCTTTAATAGTAAAGTTTGGCTGTTGTTGTTCAGTGTTACGGAGTCAGTTCCAATTCATAGCAACCCTGTATAGGGTTTCCAAGGAGCGGCTCATGGGTTTGAACTGCTGCCCTTATGGTTAGCAGTCCAGAGCTTATCCTACGGTGCCACAGCAGAATCTCAATATTGGGAGGGAAAAAGAGAGATGCTAAGTTTCATTTCTCTTCTTTTTCCTTAGGGAAACTGAGGTACAGATTGAGGCAAGGACTCAGCCAGGATCTTATGGCTAGCAATGGATGGATAGGGAGAACTGACACTATAAGTATAGGATCTCTCAGATTAAACAGAAGACAGACATTTAAACTAGTAATCCCTCTGGTCCAACTTTTGAAAGGTCCTGGGCAGAAACAGCCTAATAAATCCTTGAGGCCACCTCCCAGCCAGTCCAGAGAACCTGTCTCTCCTCAAAGAATCGTCTGCACCCTTGAGGTTCAGCCTGTCTCTGCCAAAACTGATGAGCGGGTCATTTCGCCTCTTTGAGTTTCATTTTCTCACAATGTACTAAAGAGCTTGGACTGCAGGACTCCAAACAGCCTGCCAACTGGCACTACCTCTGTAACAGTGACTGGCTTTCCTCTCTGGTCATCCCCTAGTCAGGGTGTACTACAAAGAACTTTGACCATTTCCAGATTCCTAGTGGGGCTGTGTGGAGTTTAGGGTCTCTTCTTTTTAAAGAGTAATCCCTACCCTGCCTTCAGATTCTAAGAAAAGCAGATCATTCATTATTTCTGAGGCTGTAAATCTTCATGGGAGCAGAAAGCCTCATCTGTCTCTCGTGGAACAGCTGGTACTTTCGAACTGCTGACCTTGAGGTTGTCACTACGCTACTAGAGCGCCTTACTAATTAGGACAATGAGCAACAATTATTTGTCAACCTCAGAGCCCGAAGCAAGTGGGAGGAAACAAGGCCACAGCTGAGAGAGAGAGCGAGATGGACAGTTGTCCCCATAGGTCTACAGCCCTGGTCTAGCTTTTGTCCCCAGTCATAGGATAGTAAGTCTAATGACAAACAGCAACCAAAAAAAAAAAAACGTACCTAAGGAGGGGAGGAGAAAAGAGTGCTTAACCAAGGGCCAAAAGGAGCAGTGAGTTGAAAAGAAATATAACAGCCATTCAAACAAACAAATTCTCATTAGGCAAGAAAAGATTTGAGAAGAGTTCACGGTTAAGCTGTCTTCCTTACTACACTGCACTCTTCAGATAGATTTAGAATGTTGTTGTTGTTGTTGTTAAGTGCCATTGAGTAAGTTCTGACTCATAGCAACCCTGTATAGGGTTGGTTTCCAAGGAGTGGCTGGTGAGCTTGAACCACCGACCTTGCAGTTCAAACCTACTTGCAATCCAGTGCATTAACCCGCAGTGCCATACCAGGGCTCCAGATTTAGAATGGCACTTAGAGTCTTTAATGGGAAATCACATCTGATGGGAAGAAAATGTGATTTCAGTACTTATTATGACTAAAGAAATTCTCTCCATTCTTGGAACTGCTTCTTTGCAAATATTTTAGGTATTATTTCACAAATGAAAGAAAATAGTCAAGGCTGCTACCATCAGCTTTAGAGGAAACAATCTAATTTTCAAGACATTTATCTATTGTGAGTTGACAACAATAGCTCTAGTTTCCAAAGAAAGCAGGGAAATTGCTGTGAATTTCGGAAATGGTCCCAGACATTTCCCTTTGAGAACATAGTCAACAAAACATATACAAGCAGGCATTAAGATGAATGTGATTTAATAGACAGCCATTCAGCTTCAGGGTGTGATAAACAGGCAGGACAAATGCTGTGCTTTCTAAAGGAGCTTGAAGAGGAAACTTGACATGAATACTTTCAGTAGGTGAGCCTGATTGATAGTGAGAACCGATTTATACAGTTAACACTGTTCAAGTAGATGTCTCTTGCTGTCCTGTACCTAGTTTTCTTCCTTACCAGGCATGATGCTCCATTTCTGAGAACTAACCACCCTGGCTAAAGAGGAACCTGCTGAGTTCCTACTATCACTTGACCCCCACAGCTCAATGCTATTCTATCCCATAAGCCCAAATACAAATACTAGGTCAAATAAGACTTCCTTTCTTGATCACAATTCTGTCTGGGAATCAGAAGAACACACTCTTTGCTGGAGGTTATAACTGTGGAGTTCACATGGGCAGGGTTCTAGTTCACCAGGAAGGGGAGGTTTCAGGAAAAAGACGAATGTCCTGCTTTAGGCCTATGATATTCTGCTCAGAGGCCCAGTCAGTTCCACTCATCTGAGCCAGCCAGGAAGCAGGCAGTTTTCATTTCTCCTGAGCTCAACTTTGTCCACTGTATTTCTTCTAGATTGATTTCTGTAGAATACAAATCTATCTCCATCATTTCAATAGTCTAATTTGCTCCACCTCCTTCAAGGATAAATATTTAACTCCATTGTGCATTCAAATACAAATGTAGACTTATGGGGTTTTAGGATGCAAACATTTAGAGCTTGAAAGGCATATTGCAAAGACATGTTGCAGGCTTACAGAACTACAGACTCTTCAATGGGGCACCATTCGTCATGCCTCCTTGACTGTGCACGAAGTTGATGAGGGACTCACAAGTACTCTAAACAGACACTTCTGGACCAAGACTTTGCAGTTCATTCTGCTATCAGTCATCCCTTGATTCATCGAATCGAGTCGCCTGTGTTGTACTGCTTCCAGTACTCATCCATCCTCCTTTTGGCTTATATAAAAGCAAGGCATGCATGAGAGCATTACATAGAAGGTATGAAAAAAGACACAAACATTTTATTATATATGTAGTGAAGTAAAGAAAGGTACAGTAAAGTCCTGTTAGCTGTATTTCATGTTCATTTCAGAAAATGCTTTTTATGAGGATGTACTTCTGTCAAGTTTCTCTTGGCCAGTGGAAGTTCGAGGACTCTACCCCGTACGGCCATAAAGGTCGCTAGGGTCACTGCTTTCCATTAAAACAGTTTCCATTTCTCAAAGCAATTGCCAACATACTCAGAAGGATAAGAAAATGAATTCAAGGGGGTTTGCTATTTTGTATGGAGGAGACTATTGCTTTGCCAACAGTCTTGAATAGGTGTTCCCTGAAAACCTTTCAACTTGGAGTCAGGAGCCTGGGATTCGAGTTCTAGATTGGGGAGATTGCTGTCTGCATGCATGTAAGTTAGAGCCTCCTCATTGCCCTGATCCTTCACTATCCTGGATATCCCCCTTTGGCTATATCATTTGATGTCAAGTGGACACATGCTTCAGGAACAGCCACAGCAGCAACTTCATTTTCACATTGAACATGTCACTGCTCACAGGGCAGCCTGAGAACATGCTGATGCTGGTGGCAGGCCCATTTCACTGCTGAATCATACTCACTGCCAACTAAAAGCCTCCGGTTTTTTCTCAAGCCACATCTCACCCATACTTGGCCACATTTATTTGGGCAGGTGGCTTTAAGACCCAAATGTTGGACCTGCCCTTTATCTCTGTTCAATTTATCATGACAATCTTGAGATCGTCAAGATCTTCTTGGATCCCTATGCCATGCTACGGAGAATTCATCCCCCTCTGGCATTGTGTCATGGGCAAATCTGCTTAAGAGTCACTTCTCCATCCTCATCCAGATCATTAAGAAGCAGAGTGAGCTGAGAGAGGCCCTTAGTAAGAAAGAACTCTCATTCATTAGCTATACCCTTTGAATTCTGTCCTTCAGTTGGTGACACGATCACATAACTGAGGATTTCACAATGCCAAACACTTTGCTGTCTCTGGCTTATCTGCGTACTGACTTTTTCTAATGGAAAATGAGGCTATTTTGACTCGACAAGCTGCTTCTGATGAACGTGTAAGTGGCTTCAAGGGTTTCTTGCTCCTTTTGCTGTTGCATTTATTATTGGCTTCCTATTCTAAGTACCCACTACTAGTCTTCTGATAGCATATCCTAGCTTTTTTCTTGGGAGCCACTATCAGGTAATTCTAACTTCTTGTGGGAATTTAGAAACATGTGCCCATTTCCAGTATTCTTTTTAGCAGTTTCATCTTCAGAGCCCCATGATGAAAGTTCATGGTCTTGTTGGCAGGTACCAGTGGTTGATGATCCAGTCAGCAAGGTAAGCATTGTGCTTACTTACTAATTTGCTGATATGTAGTGAACCAAAATGTGGTGAAGCCCATGTGAAACTGAAGCACAAGGAATTAATCACAAGTAAGCGTATGCTTAACTTGTTTATTGAGCAATTCACCACTGGCAAATGTTTTCCTGGAGTGTCCTGCCTAACTCTGGACTAATTTGCTCTGGACCCATCTGGTCATTGAAAACAAGCCTCTCTCCATCACTATGACCACTGTGATCTTCAAATCCAGCTGACTAGCAGCATCAACCCTTCAATCACCTTCTTCTATAAAGAAGACTGAGGCTTTACTACAAGGACTTCTTCCTTCTGTGGATGATTCTCTTTGCTATCCAGGGGCTTAGGAGGTGTATGGTTTTGACATCTCCTTTATTTCGGAGGCCCACTTCCCTGCTTTCCACCCCATGACACCATAACTCTGGGTGTCATAGGTCTAGGCTACCCTCATCCTCTTCTGCTGCTTCTCCAAAGGTTTTAAGTCCTCCTCTTGGTGTGATGAGTCTCATGCTGATCATTTCTTGCTACTACAGCAAGGTTTCTTTTCTTCTTCCCCAACTCATGCCTCTTGTCGCCTTCTGGACTCAGCCTTCCGTCTTCAAGACAGTGTTCTTCTTGGGTAACATGGGTAAATGCACCTCCCTAACAAACTCAGACAGGGTCCTTTGGACTCACAGCCTTCCACTGATGGCTGAACCTCAATCACTATATGAGGGGATTTCAAAAAGTACGCGGGAAAACGGAATTAAAAGATAACAGAATTTTCCCATGAACTTTTTGAAGCCCTCTTGTAGCTTCTAAAACAAGAACCATGCTATGCATATGCAAAGGGAGGAAACCCAGGAAATACTGTGGAAGTGCAGCCAACTGGGGGCAAGTGAGTGGTCAGCAACTAAAAAACCAAACCAATATCTCAGACGACTTCCCAGGATCCTTGAATAAGCAGTAAAGGTGATGCAACCACCAACAGTAACTATAAATATAGGTGTCAGCAAGAGAATATCATAGAAAGGTCCTCAGGATTTCTGGTGTGACACTGTAGGAGCAGCACTGGATTACAAACTCCAACTCAGCACATCTGCTCCTCAGAAACCCTATTCGGGGTTGCTATGAGTTGGAATTGACTGGATGGCACTTACCAGCAACAGTTAGCTAAATGAGTGTTGAGACTGGAGTAAGATTAACCAATATTATTGACTTTAATTTCAAAACACACCAATACTGGTCATTTATAAGAGAAAGAAAGACACACATACAAAGAGAAAAAGAGAGTCAGAAAACGAAAGATGACTGTGAAATCCATTTTTTGGGGGAAATTGTCACAACACCTAAAAGACTTGAGACAGAGTCCCCCAGTCCATGTACATGAATTGACTTTTAGATGCTAACATGATGTAGGATTGAAAAAAGAGGAAGATTAGCCTAGAGGAACACAAAGCTTGCAGACCAGCAGGGAGCTGGCCAAGTGGGGAAGGAGCTCTACTATGAGCAAGAAGGGGGATGAGCCAGATGAGGGAGCTGGAGAGGTGAGTTTGTGGGGAATGGTGGGTAGTCCTTTGATCGAAATCAATTGTGGAGAGGTAGGAAGCCTAGAAGGTGAGGAGTGATGATGCTGCACATGGAGAACTGGGAACTTCAAATTTTGTCCCCCCAATTAATAATGGAATTGTAGTTGTAGTATGAGAAATAACTCTTGTGGGCATGGTCCATCTTTAGGAATTCATGAGATTTCTAGACCTGACAAACAGATTGCTGAAACAAGGAGGACTAGGACTAAATTTAAATAAGAACTCTGGTAGCGTAGTGGTTACGAATTGGGCTGCTAACCTCAGGGTCAGCAGTTCGAAACTACCAGCTGTTCCACAGGAGAAAGATGGGGCTTTCTGTTCCCATAAAGATTTACAGCCTCTGAAACCCTGTACAGGGTCACTATGAGCTGGAACCGACTCCACGGCCCATAGCAACAACAACAACAACAGCCATGGCAAGCCATTTTGGTTTCAATGAAGGGAGGGAAAATGGGACATGCCATAGAATTGTATATGGGGAACTGGACTGGAGGAGGGGCTTTTTGGAGACAAGAATAAAAACCCTTTGTGGTGGGCCATGTAGTGCAGTCTGCCCGTGTCTACTGGGTTGGGCGCCTGATTTTGCAAAAGCAACTAAAGAAAATCTCACTCTGGCTAAAATGAGTACAGATTGGATTATTTGAGCATATTTGTCAGTATAGACAACATTTCTCACAGTAGTGAGAGCTGAAAATTCTTCCTCTTGCACTCATGATTGCTTTGATGTCGGTGGGGTCATAAGGTTCAGAATCCCTAATTTATGGTTTGTAGCTCAAAGTACACAAGAGGATCCTATTGTTACTAATTTGCTGGCCCATGGACTTTTTTCTTCTCAATGAGTATGTTTTCCTGTATATTTGTATACACACTAGTCTTTTAGCTTTAGCACATTTTGTAGAGCCCTCTGAAGCTCTTGATTTTTAACAAGTTCTGGATCATGTGGTTTTAATCACGTAATCTTTATTCCCTAATCTGAGGAAAAGAATATGATTTGCAAAGCAAACAGGCCAGTTAAGTCAAGTGGATTCAACTCACTGGAACTGTGCCTGCTTTTGCCTTCCACAGCACAGATTCTGCCCCCAGGACTGTGATACCTCCTGGCAGCTGAGCCCCAGGAAAGAAGAAAGTGAGCCAGAGAAAGTGGCCTTGATAGCAAAGGGTGTGTCATTGGGCAAGGCTCTAGGGCAATTTTTTAACTTGAAAACATTGTGGTGAAATAAATACCACACACATTTGCCATTTCAATCATTTTTATATGTCTAATTCAGTGACATTAATTACGTTCACCATACTGTGTAACCATCTCTACTATCCAGTCCCCAAATTTTCATCACCCTTAAGAGATACTCATGCCCCTTAAGCCATCCCTCCCAATTTTGGGTATGGAAATCTTGAGATTGGGGAAGCTTGGGATGTGGCAACTGCATTCCAGACACATGACAAACAACAGCTTCTTGGCAGCCACTAGTCCACCTTGTACACATTTTCTACAGGATTCCCGGTGGCCATGGAACGAGCTTCTCCAGGTGGATTGGAGGACTCATCTACGAAGCAGTATGCATGGCAAAGCCTGAAACGGTCTTGAAGTGGCCACAGGCAGTGGCACCTAACCAACTTGCCCCAAAATGCAACCATCTCTGTGTCTCTGTAATACCTGCTGTTGCAGCTCAGAAGCCAGGGGCTGTGGGCATCAGTGCTGATAATTTGGTGGAGAGAAGGCAGTACTGGGTCTGCCTCCTGGGGCCTTCTGTCATTTGGTGAGGCAAATGGGGCTGAGTTCTTACTGCAGAGGACAGTGCTTTGGCTAAGGAAGGGAGTGTCATGTCTAGCAAGTGTGTGCCTCTCAGTTCATGCTCAGGTGAAGGTGCTCACTCTTGGTAGCGAGGATTCTTCAGTGGAGCCTGGCCTGGCTATTGGGTCTTCCTTGAATTTAGTGGGGTCTGGGTTCTCAGGAAGGAGCCCTGGTGGCACTGTGGATTTAACTTTGGACTGCTAACCACAAGTTTGGTTGTTCAAAGTCACCAGCTGCAGCTCCACTGCTGAAAGATGAGGCTGTCTGCTTCCTAAGGATTTATAGCAGTTCTACTATACCGTAGCATTACTATGAGTCCAAGTAGACTCGATGGCAATCGGTTGGGGTTCAGTGGTTTGGGTTCTCAGGGGAGGCTTTAGACTCTGTGGCATCTTCAGTGTAGTAAAACTGTTAAAACATGGCCTGAGTTTGATTCTTAGCTCAGCCACTGATTAGCTGTGTGGCCTTGAAAAAGTTACTCAACTTCTCTGAGCATCAGTTTTGTCATCTGTGAAATGGAGATGTTGGTAATAACTGCACCTTCCTGTAGGGTTGGGGTGAAGATCAAATACAGGAGAGTTGCAAATTACTTAGATTTCACACCCTGGCATGTGGTGTGAGGAGAGAGACAAACAGAAAATAAAAAGCTTCAAGTTTTCTGGTGGAAAATCTGAGGCTCTTACCTCCCTGTTGTCTCACAACCACTTTAGGTGTAACTTGTCATTGTAAATTTTCTCTCCTATCTCCTTGAAAAGTATGCAAAAAGCATGTTTCCTGATGGACCTGGGGGCCTTCTCATTTGAAATGTGATCTTCAAGGAAGCTCACACCCAGACCTCCCAGTTTCCTGGAGTTAGATTAACATCAGGCATCCTGCCCTAGGGATATTAGGAAATCAGCCATTTTAGCTTGAATACCTGACTGTAATGGGCAGGATCCACTTCCGGTAAGATTCCTTTCTGTCCCTGCCATACCTTTAGTGGTTTGCAGATAAGGCAGCACCTTCTGGTTTAATGCTTACTCCAGAATAAAACTTCTTTCTCTCCTGTTTTTGTGTGGAGGGATTCTGACTTGGGAGAAGATTGTGTTTTCTGTAACTTTCCCCCAACGATGGTGCAGGTAACATGCTAGCTTCCCCACCCAAGACGGTGCTGGAATTCAGGAATGACTGAGGACTGCAAAGGCAGCAGGGTGAGAGCATCCGACAGGCATCGGTCGACTTGCTCTCAGGAGCAGAGTGAGAGGCCTGGGCCCCAAGAGTCCTCACGGCTCTCACTGTGGGGCCCTGGGCCAGCCTGGCCCCTCCTGGGCCTCAGTCTCCAGTCCGGGAAGTGGAAAGGGTGGGATGAAAAACAATGCCAGGTGGGCCCATGCTCTGTGAGCCAGGAAGTTCCTCTCCCATCAGGGCCAAACCAGAGGGGAAGGGCCACTCCCACTTCCGAGGCTTGGGCTCTCACTACTGCCAGAGTTCAAGGTTGGTGTCAGATGCTGACAGCCAATCCACAGACCATTTCTGAGTCAATTACAGGAGCCCCATTTCTCTCTGGCTTACTTGATAAGATGTTCATTTCTTTTTCCCAACTCCTACATGTGAAGTTTACATTTAGAAAAAGACATTTTGGAAAACAGGTACATTTTGACAGGAGCAATTTGAAATGGCCACAGGCATAAACACACACAAATGGACCACGCTGTTTAGCTTGCCCCTGAGAGCCCATTCTGGGGAGAGGCAGCTCAGCTGGCCTTTTTCTCAAGTGCACTGACCACACCACAGCAGGGAAATGGAGGAGCCTGGAGCAGTCTAGTGGCTTCCAGAAACCAGACCCCATCTGGGCCACATCCGGAAACTTCCTGTCATCTTTTGGGTAATCATGCTGTTAATGTCCCAGCACACCCAGAGCCCTTTGTGTCTGTGTTTAAAGCCCTTTGCCGACATTAAGTACTTAGCTGGGGCCAGCACCCCAGTGAGAAACCAGAATTGATCAGACAGGCAGGCTCCCAAGCCTGTGAGATCTTGGCCTTGGGCTTTTAGTCCTCACTTCTCTCTTCTAGCCCTGAGTCTCAAGTAGCCAATCAGAGGGATCAGTCAATTGATTTGAAACAAACAAACTAAAAAACAGCCAGTGAAACATGAAAGTGATTGCATCCCATTTCATAAAGCCCCATACAATCCTAGAGAAAAGGAATCCCAGCGGGACATAGAAAGTGTCAGACCAATAGCTCACAGGCCACCCACAGTCTGCACAAAGTACCCCAAGGTCAAAAGAGGCACACCCTCCCCAACAGAGCATCCCCCCACAATCCCACAAAAGAGACTGTCCAGTCTATGCTGGGACGGATGGGGCTCATCACTCTTACAGCCACTCTTCTGGACTGAACCCCACTTAAGCATAGTTTTATATTTTCTGGCTCTTTATATCACTTTCCGCCTTCATTTGTTACCCGTATTGAATAGCATATAGAAGTGGCCCTTAGAGGCTGTGGCAAGAGAGCAGAGAAACATCTGAAAAAAACTCATGCCAACAAATGCCAATGCTTGAATAAACCACCACTCAGGACTGACTCCCCACGTAGGCCCTGGGCGCCTCCAACACGCAAGTAATACACACAGCACTGTATAATCAGTCAACTGAGTGCCTTCCCAACAAACACACTTTGGGACAAATGCACTGGAGTCTTACAACTCAAAGTTGACAGGTAAGTTACGAGTATACAGAAATATAGTGTGCTTTAAGTGAAATATATTGTCCATGAAGATAAAGACAGGAGAGATATTTTTTCCTTATCTGAAAACAGGTCATTTCACAGCATAGCAAAAATGGAAGGAATGATCAGGAACTGAGAGCATTAATCAAGAAAATTCTTTTCTGGATTCAGTGTTTCTTCGTACATGGAAGACCCAGTAGACGATGGTGGTGGTGGCAGTGTGCTGTGGAGTCGGTTCTGACTCATAGCGACCCCGGCACAGGGTTTCCCGGGCTGTAAATCTTTACAGAAGCAGAAAGTCTCATCTTTCTCCCATAGAACAGCTGGTAGTTTCAAACCGCTGGCCCTGAGGTTAGCAGCCTGATTCTCGTAGCCACTAGGATACCAGAGCTCATCATTAACTTTGAGACAGATCACATGTCTCCCAGGCAGGTTACCCATCCCCTATCATTTTCATAAAGGAGCTCTGGTAGCGTAGGGGTTACGAATCGGGCTGCGAACCTTAAGGTCAGCGGTTCGAAACTACCAGCCACTCCGCCGGAGAAAGATGAGGCTTTCTACTCCTGTAAAGATTTACACCCTCGAAAACCCTGTACAGGGTCGCTATGGGTCGGAACTGACTCGAAGGCACTTAACAACAACAACATCATTTTAATAAGAAGAGTGTTCCCCCAGGCCCACCCACCCCCCATTTGCTTTTGGTGGTTTGCTAAAAGTTTAACAATAGTCTCTCCAGGGGCCCACTCTGATTTGCAGCCCTTGACTTTGGGTGGTGTAAATATCTCACCTTGGCCCATTTCAAGCTATCAACAGGCAGTCTATCAGCAGCACACCACTGCCGCCTCTCCTGCACTGTCATGTGCTGTCGCTGTCAAATCATGAAGATGGCAGAATGAGAAAGCACCAAGGAATAAGGTAGCTTGTGCCAATGATCAGCACAGGCATGCTGCCTTTTGATTTCTAAACTCTTTTCCTAATAATAATTATTATGAACCAGTTGCGGGAGAAAGAGGAGGCTTTCTGCTCCTACTAAGATGAATGTCCCTGGAGACCCTATACAGAATCACTAAGAGTCGGAACCTACTTGATGGCACACAACAACTACACCAACAACATAAAGCACTTGATGTCAAGTTGACTCCAACTCATGGTGACCCTATATGTGTGTCAAAGTAGAAGAACCCCGTAGGGTTTTCAGTGACTGATTTTTCAGAAATAAAACTCAAGACCTTTCTCCTGAGTTGACTATGGATAAATTTGAACCTCCAGCCTTCCGATTAGCAACCAAGCATGTCTAACATTTAGTAAAGGCTAGGAGCTCTGGTAGCGTAGTGGTTACGAATCGGGCTGTGAACCTTAAGGTTAGCGGTTTGAAACTACCAGCCACTTCGCGGGAGAAAGATGAGGCTTTCTACTCCCGTAAAGATTTACACCCTCGGAAACCCTGTATAGGGTCGCTATGGGTCGGAACCGACTCGACGGCACTTAACAACAACAACAACAGCACACTAAAGGAGTCCTGGTGTGGTGGTGTGGGTTAATGCGTCACACCGCAAAGTCATTTGAACTGCAAGGTCGGTGGAAACCCTATACAGCAACAATGAATGTTAAGTCTGTTCCAACTCATAGTGACCCTGTATAGGATATTTGAGTACTAGCTGTTGGGTTTGAACCCCTGACCCTGTGGGTCGCAGTCCACTGCTCATCCTATAGCACCATACCATGAGCTAACCTGGGATAATGGATGGAATTCAGGGAAACTGTAAACTTATATGGAGTCCTGGTGCAGAGCAATAGCATAAGGTCTATTTGAACTGCAAGGTCGGTGGTTCCAATTTACCAGCTGCTCCTCAGAAACCCTATAGAGGGTCACTATGAGTGATAATATAGGGCTAATGCATCACACTGCAAAGTCATCTGAACTGCAAGGTTGGTGGTTCAAGCTCACTAGCTGCTCCTTGGAAACCCTATACCGGGTTGCTAGGAGTCGGAACCAACTTGACGGCACTTAACAACAACAACAACAACATAAACTTATATAGCTCTAGCTAGCCTACTGGAGTCGTAGTGTAGGATAAGCACTGGACTGCAAACCACAAGGTTGGTAGTTCAAACCCACCAGCCACTTCTTGGAAACCCTACAGAGTGTCACTAGGAGTGACAATTGATGGCATGGCCCTTAACAACAACACCAGAAACTTGAACAGTAAAAAAAAATTTACATTGCCATTTTCACCAACCTCTAATTGGAATTTTGCATTTCCTTCCATTTTGAGTGTGGGCAACAACCACAGTAGTATTTACAGAACCTGTGACTTTGTTGCCAAGAGAAATCAGAGATATTTTTATTTCACACTGCAGCTGTAGTATCTCCAAATATCACTCCCTCCCTTGTCATTACAGCCCTATGAGACTTAACCGCTAGATCTTGTTATTGCATCAAGAAGTACATATGTGAATAGATCACAAATTAACTTTGTTAATATGCTGGTAACTGTATTCTGATGTCATCAGTTTCATCTTTTATCCCATTAAGTTATTCTGTGCCTTTAAAAACGTTTATCTGAGAAATCATGTGTAACACTGGAAAGGTTCTGAACTTCTCCTGCCTTCAAGAGTGACTTTCAGCACCAGGGCCAAAGGCTGGAGGGCCAGCTCTGGCCCAGAGAGCTGGAGAGAACCTCAACTAGAAAAAGTACTGCCCTTTCTCCAGGTATTCTCCAATCCAAGGCACCTGCTCACCGCCAGGTGTCATGAGTCTTTGGATGGCAGTAGGGAGCTCTATGGAGAGGTCTGAGCCTGGGTCCAGAAAGCTCCCTAGATCCTACCAGACAGAGGATGCCCAGGTCCTGTCATCGTGGCTGGGCTCTCCAATAGCTTTCCCTAGTGACACAGCTTGAGACCCATGAGTCAGTTCTTCTTGGGAAGGGGCTGAAAAGATGCTTTCAGAGACGAAACTGAAGTGAGTGGGCAAATGAGGGAAGGCAGGAATGGCTGAGTCAGATCCTCACATCCTAGAAGCACTGCTCAGATGGGAAAGGCTCTGCCCTCCTCCAGAGCTGTCAGTCCCTCTGCCAACATCTCCCCTTGGTGGGGCTCCAAGTCTATAGCACGTCATTTTGAGGCCAAGTGAAGGCCCCCAAACACACCAATGTTCTCCACACAGAACTTCTAGAATGTAACTAAGTGGATGGAAAAGTACAAACAGGGAGGGTCTTTCAAGGACTATGAATGAGCCCCACCTCCTCTTGGCATTAGCATCAAAGGGATCCTGTGCTCAGGGACACCTAGGCCTTCTGTCAGTATGTTGTAAGGTGGAGGCTTGCATGTTGTTGTGATGCTGTTCAAATGCCACCAAGATAAAAAAAAAACAAAAAAAACAAAAACACCAGGTGGATAGGTTTCAGCAGAGATTCCAGACTATGACAGACTAGGAAGAAAGCCCTGACAATCTAGTTCCAAAAATCACCCAATGAAAACGCTACGAATCACAACAGAACATGATCTGATATAGTGCTGAGGGCGAGCCCCCTAGGTTGAAAGACACTCAAATTACACCATGGCCTCAATAGGGAAGACCGTCCAGGACCAGACAGTCTTTATGTTCTGTTGTGCATGGGGTTCCCATGAGTCAGAGCAGACTCAATGGCAACTCTCTACAACAAGGGATTGAAGTTGTGCTTGGTCTTTCCACTTGGGCTGAATTGATTAAGTCATTTCTAACTTAGAAGGCTCTTCTGCTAGGTGATGGCTTGCTTTCTGGGTTTCTTCCACACTTAGATTTCATATAGCTGGGGGAGGACATCTTGCATGAATTCCTTTTCTTCTTCTGTCACTTACTGGTTACGTAGCAAGGAGCAAGGATTCTAACCTTTCTGTACCTCTGTTTTGCCCTTAGTAAACTGGAAACAATAACCATAGAATCTACCCATCAGGGGCTTTGGGGGTTTCACACCTCTCATCTCAGGACTTTCCTGAGTCTTTCCTGCCTTCGACGTCACATTGGATGTTCCTGGGGAACACACAATATCTGACTCCATAGGAACACTCAGTCAGGAGCCGCTATTGCCACTACTCTTCTTGGCATGATAGGAAAGGCACTCAGCAGACATGTTCAGCAGGAGGTCAGGATCAAGAAATGTTCCAGAATGTTCTCTTTTCCCTCATGCCATTACTTTACACCCAAGGGAGGGTGAGAGGAGACCGTACCAATAGGTGCTGAGGACTGGAAGTGCTGAGAATGTCTGAGCAGGGATCATTTGCTGACCTTCCTAGTTTCATGCTTCCCAATCCAGCACCTAAGGCAGCTACTTCTCCAGGGCAGGAAAGGCTCAGGAAAGTCCTATTAGGGTACAGCTCTGAGATGAAAGGCTTCATATAAAATGCCTGCAATCAACTAACTTCCTTTTGCAACTCCAAAGCTCAGCTGAGGTCCAGGAGTCAGGCAAGGTGTTCCAATCCTTGGAGCTAAGTGCTGGACACACCCTGAGCTACCACCTAATCCCAGTCTTGCAGGCTGCACATGGGTAAACTGGGGCCTAGAGAGTACAGAGCTGGGCCTACAACAGAAGTTTCCTGACCTCAGGTCTAGTGCTCTCCCAGCACTTTCTGAGAGCCACAGAGCAATGTTCTGCACAATGACATGTGTCGAGCAGGGGACTCTGTAGGGTGAGGGCTTCTCAGAGAGATGTGATGTCACCCTAGCCCTCTCCCCACCTTGCTCATTTCCAATCAGTCTTGAATGAGACAGTAGGAAGAAGAAGGGAATAAAAAGAGCTTGAAGGGTGGAAAACAGGTGACACTACGACCACTCCTTTTTCTGCTTTATTTCAAGTTAGCATTGTCTCCCCTGCTCTAATACATTGGGTCCTCAAACCCAGGCAGTCACATAGCTCCATGGCTGAGCTCCAGGGCCCAGAACTCGGGGCTTAGAAAAACTGCCCATTCCTTCTCCAGGGAGTTCAAATTCCTTCCCAGCCACCTACAGCTTCCACAGGTCCCTGCAAAGGGACTTCTGTGGATGTCTTCCCATTTCCACTGTGTCTGCTTTTCCCTTTATTACTTGCCCTCCTTTCCAATCTCATTTAAGAACGCAACCTCCTGAATCAGACCAAAGAATCTTTCTGGGTGCAGTTCAATGTCTAATTTGCTGCACTGCATGTGTGGAAAAGCCACGCATCTCTACCATTCCCACAAAGAGCCATGATTTTAAATAAATTGCACATGCGTGAGAAGGCCATAGTGAACAATTGATTTGGGAAAGTTTGGCTATTTCTTATGAAGTCACTTTGAAGACTAAGGTGTACTTTACTCAAGCCAGGGTATTTTCAATCCCCTCATGCACATGTGAAAGCTGGACAATGAATAAGTAAGACCGAAGAAGAATTGATGCATTTGAATTAAAGTGTTGGCAAAGAATATTAACTATATCATGGACTGTCAGAAGAATAAACAAATCTGTTTTGGAAGAAGTGAGGATTGTGGGACTTCATCTCACCTACTTTGAACATGGTGTCGGGAGGGACCAAACCCTGGAGAAGGACATTATGCTTAGTAGAGAGTCAGAGAAAAAGAGGAAGAGCTACAACTCGGTGGCTACAACGATGGCTTCTAGTATAGCAACAATTGCGAGGTTGGTGCCAGACTGAGCAGTGGTTTATTTTGTTGTACACAGGGTCGCTATGAGTCAGAACTGATCTGAGGGCACCTAACAATGATAAAAAAAGAGCTCTGGTAGCGTAGTGGTTACGAGTTGGGCTGCCAACCTCAAGGTCAGCAGTTCGAAACTACCAGCGGTTCCACGGGAGAAAGATGAGGCTTTCTGCTCCCGTAAAGACTTACAGCCTCGGAAACCCTGTGCAGGGTCACTGTGAGTCGGAACCGACTCCACGGTACTTAACAACAACAGCAACAATGACAAAACTTGAAACAACCAAAAATGCTTCTCAACAGACCTAAATGAATTGTGGTCTTGTCTATACAATGGAGTAATACTCAATAATGCAATGGAATGAACAAGTGATATATGCAACAGTCTGAATGGACCTCAAAGCCATTATGCTGAGGGAAAGAAGCCAGACAGTCATTTCTGGATGATTCCATTTATGCAAAACCCTAGTTAATGCAAACTGCTCCCTAATGACAGACAGCAGATCAGTGGTCGCCTGGATGCTTGATGAAGGGGAAGGAAGAGGCTACCATGGGCCAAAAGGGAACTTTTAGGGGTGATGAATATGTTCATTATCTTGGGGGTAGTGATGGATCAAAACAGATCAAATTGCACACTTTAAATATGTGCAGTTTATTATGTGCCAATTATACCTCAACAAAGCTGTAAAATATTCCCTAGCAACTCATCTTTCAGAGTTTTTGGTGATATCACTGGCCCTCAGAATAGGGGAATGTGTGTAATTTTGGACATTTAATATGCTTTCCCAAAGCACTTTGCTTATCACTGGAAGCAGGTACTCAAATGGATACTTGTACACAAATGTCCATGGCAGTATGAAATCAAAATAGTCAAAAGGCAGAAGCAAAATAGTCAACAGGTAGAAACAACCCAAGTGTCATTGTACACATGAATGGATAAACAAAATTGGTACATACATCCATAAAGAGAAATAAGTCCTGATGTATGTCACAGCATGGACATTTAATATGCATAGAACCCAAAATCTACTAATGGTTATCAGGAGTTGAGGGGATGGGGAGCGGGGGAGAAAACAATTTGCTCATTTTGGGGATGGCCCTGTGCTTCTTTAGCTTTCTACATGAGATTTTCAATATATTCTCTCTTGTACTCTTTGGAGGACTCCCAGGAAGCTCAGGTCTATGGAAAGGCTGCATTTGAAAGAACTTGCAATCCTTTAAAGTAGTGATCATTTGTGATGCCTTCAATAGAGGTGACAAAACACAGTGGTACTTGCCTCCTCATGCTGGACCGATTCACAAGTAAGAGGAGAATATAAAATGTCCCACCACCTGAGTCCCCAGAGCTCCCTTGCTCATCATTCCATATTGGCAAATGGGAACTAAGGCTAGCTCACCCACATTCTCTCTAGGTGCAGCCAGCTGGTGAGGAGGATATTCTGCCGTCTTCGGGGCCACAGGTAGGATACCTGACCTTCAAATGTTCAGAAACGGAGGAATACTTTCAAGCTTGCAATGGCTTTGAATGCCTTCACCTTTTCTCTGCTTTGACTGCCTACACTGGAATGCTCTAGCACATGCTAGTTGAAGTCTCTGGGAGTGTCATGGATAGGGCATGAGGTGAGGGCTACTGAGGAAGAGCAGAAAGAATACTTCTCTGGGAGGTCTGAGCTCAAGTCTGTGCCCAGGAAGTGATCACTGAGGCCGAGGGGCGGGATGGAGTTGTAGGTCTCTCAAGTTTCGCAGGCAACAGTACGTGACAACTTCTGAACAACACTCAGTAGTTAATGTTCTAAAGAGCCTCCCTTTAGAGAGCAATGGGACAAGCTGAGACTGTCTCTTCCAAAGCCCCCCTGTACCCATTGGCCAGATTTTCACAGTACAAAAGTCCCCTCAGAAAGCTCCTTAATAGACCTTACGAGCCCATTCAATTGTCCTTGCCTAAGATTCAGGCCTATGAGTTGCAGACCTTCCACAGTTGTTAATAATAGTCTTTTGATCACAGATTCTAGCCCACATCTCTGTACGGGTGAACCATCAGTCAAGCCTGTCTGTGGAGTAATAGCCATCTGTTGATTCTGCCTCGTAACAGGCTGTCAGGCCTGTCTCCTTCCACTGCCCTGGTTTATCCTCTTCATCTTCCTCTGGACTCCTGCCACAACTTTCTCTCAGGGGACCTCCCATGCCTTCAGTCTCTGCCTTCCAATTTGCCCTCCATAGTAAAAGCAGAATAATCTTTCCAAAACACTGACCTGACCATCTTACCTGCTCAAAACTACGGAGGACTTCACACTGCCTCCAGAAAGATCCAAAGCATACATAGCCTGCAAAGTCCTCCGCATCTCCCAGTCCCTCTCTGTCTTCCTTTGAGCCCTCTGGACTTCCTGCTGCATCCAAACTCCCCCACATTTGGGACTAGCCAAATCCCTCTGCCCATTGCCAAGTGATCTTGGACTCAATTGTCTCCCTCCCTTCTCTTCACCCATCTGCCTCATTGAGCACTTACTCTGGACTGGGCACTGGGCTGGGAACTCGGTGGAAGAGTTCAGCCTATGATCATGTCAGGTAGTGATGGACATCAAAACAGAAGGGCTTTGGAGGTGTTAAGGCTTGACCGGACTGTGCCTAAGCAACATTTCTGACTCAGTGCAGAATCAACAATTCTGATTCAGGCACAGTGCTCAGGAATGGTTTCTGGAATGAGTTCTGACCAAGGAGACTGGAGAAAGTTGTCCAGAGAAGTAAAGTGGTGTCAGTGGGGCCCACTGGTGGCAGCAAGACTGAAAGAGGCAGAGAGGGAAGCAGGGCTAGTCTCCTCTCTGCTTCCCCTCAGCCCACCTGGTGTCAACTGGACCAGTGGAAACTTGAGTACCCACCCCATCTGGCATCAATGAGATGGCGTGAGGTAGTAAAGGCAGGGTTTCTCAGCATTCTGCTTCTCTTTCGGTTAAAATGTCCTCAGGGCCCAGACAGAGCTGAGGTTTCACCCTCACTTTGTAGCAAAAAGACAGTATGCGTCAAGCCTCTGCTTCCTCTGTCCCAGCTTACACTCTACTTAGAGGCCACCAGATACTGCCCCACTTTCCCTGGGAAGGTGTCGACAGAACCAAAGTGGGGCTGAACTTCCACCCCAAATCCAACCAAACCTGTTGCCATTGAGTTGACAGAGTAGAACTGCTCCAAAAGATTTGGAACAGCTGGTGGGTTCAAACCACCGACCTTTAGGTTAGCTGCTGAGTGCTTAACCACTGTGCCACCAAGGCTCCTTACGTCCACACCATCTGTCTGCTTTTCCATGAAATTGTCTGTGGGGCACAGTCAGAAAATGAGCATGCATACCTCCAGGGGGACTGCTTACTCAAAAACAAGATTGAATACCATCCAAAAGCTCAATATGCAAAATGTCCAGGATACAATGAAAAATTCTTTACCAAGAACCAGGAAAATCACAACATAAATAAAGACAAGCAACAGATGTCAACTTCAAGATGATTCAGATGTTGGAATTTTCTGTCAAGAATGTTAAAGCAGCAATCATTGAAATGCTTCAACATACAATTACAAATTCTCTTGAAACAAATTTTAAAATGAGGCAATCTCAGCAAAGACACAGAAGTTCTAAAAAAGAACCAAATGGAAACTGTAGAACTGAAAATAAAATGTTGTTGTCGTTGTGAATAAGTGCCAGTGATTTGGTTCGGACTTATAGTGACCCTATGTACTAATGAACAGCTGGCGGGTTTGAACTGCTAACTTTGTAGTTTAACAAACAGTCCACTGTAGGACCTCTAGCAGAAATCAAAGAACTCACTGTGTGGGCTCACGAGTAGAGTGACGATAGAAGATAGACTCAATAGAATTTACCCAATCTGAACAACAGAGAAAACCAACTTTAAAGCAAAACTGTGTGTGGCAGGGGGTGGGGTGGGGGTGGGGGCGATTCAGAAACTTGTGGGACAATAACAAAAGATTCAATATGTGTATCATTGAAAATCCAGAGGCAAGGAGGACGTAAGACTGGAAAGTATTGACCAAAAAAAATGCTTGAACTTTTTCCAAAATTGGCAAGAGGCATAAATTCATAGATCTAAGAGTTTGAAAGGACACCAAGCCAAAGTAATCCATGCCAAGAAACATCATCATTAACCTTTTGAAAACTTAGACAAAGGGGAAAAAAAAAACAACTCTTGAAATCACGATCAATCCGACAATAAATAACCAGATATTACTTATAGGGGAACAGTCATTCAGATGATGGGGGGGGGGTGGTTCTCATTAGGAAATACAGAGGCCAGAAGGAAGCGGCACAGGCTTATTTAAGTGCTAAAAGAAAAGAACTGTCACCCCCAAATTGTATATCTGGCAAAAATATCCTCCAAGAATGAAGGGGAAATCAAAACATTTTCAGGTGAAGGGAAGCATAAGAGATTTTGTTGCTAGCAAGCCTAACCTTAAAGAATGACTAAAGGAAGTTCTCTGAACAGAGAGAAAACGGTAACAGAAAAAAAGATTTGAAATTTCATAAAGGAAGGAAGATATTCAGAGTAAGTAAAAACAGTGCTAATATAACAGACTATTTTCATGAGTTTTAAAACTCCTATTTGATGGATCAAGCAAAAAGTATAACAAACTCATCTGATCCTTGATGCT
The DNA here is from genome assembly GCF_000296735.1 of Chrysochloris asiatica. Lineage (NCBI taxonomy): Eukaryota > Metazoa > Chordata > Mammalia > Afrosoricida > Chrysochloridae > Chrysochloris > Chrysochloris asiatica. The sequence continues at coordinate 2,748,787 of NW_006408819.1, forward strand.
CATAAACCAACCATGCTGTTCTTAAAGTGGAGCAGGTGATCCTAACTCATAGGAACCTTGTAATTACGACAGTAGAACTGCCGCATAGGGTTTCCAAGGCTGTGGATGTTTATGGAAGCAGACAGTCACATCTTTCTTCTACAGACCCCATGGTTGGCAGATGAACGCTTAACCACTGAGCCATCAGGGGTCCTTGTGGTGGGAAAGGGACCTAAAAGGAAGGAAGATTTATATAGTCCAGTTGCTGTTTAGTGCTGTTGAGTCAGTTCTGACTCATAGCAACCCTGTATAGGGTTTCCAAGGAGTGGCTGGTGAGCTTGAACCACCGACCTTGTGGTTCAAACCAATCTAGAGGTCTAGTGCATTATCCTGTGGCACTATACCAGGATTACATACGCATATGCTAATGCAAAGGCACTTATCAACAACAACAAAATAACCAGTGAGAAAAAGACATAAAGCTATGTACTCAAAAACCTTAAAAATAAATCACATTGAAATCCTAAAAGATGTTCATGTAACGCAGAAAAACAAGAAAAGAGAAACAGAGAAACAAGAACTAGAGAAAACAAAAAAATGGCCGACTTAAGCCTGAGCATTAATGAAATTAAGCCTTAAATTTACATGGTTTATGCATATTGATTAAAATACACAGATTAACAAAATGGATTCAAAACAAAACAAACGAAAACCTGACCCAATTATATGCTGCCTAAAAGATTGTTGTTGTTAAGTGCCATCGAGTCGGTTCCAACGCACAGTGACCCTGTATAGGGTTTTCAAGGTATAGGGTTTTCAAGGAGCAGCTGGTGAGCTTGAACCGCTGACCTTGCAGTTTAAACGGCTTTGCTATCTGGCGCATTAACCAACAGCGCCACTTCAAATACATCATGGATTGGTTGAAAGTAAAAGATTGGAAACAGAAATACTATGCAAATATTATTATTAATAATAATAAATTAGGAATGCTGTGGGTTAATGCGCTGGACTGCAAAGTTGCTTTGAATCACAAGGTTGGCTGTTCAAATTCACCAGCTGCTGTTTGGAAACCCTACACAGGGTTGCTGTGAGTTGGATGGCACTTAACAACAATCTTAGTATCAGAAAAAGGAGACTTCAGATCAAAGAAATTCATTGGCATTAATCTAATGACTTAATAGTGACACTTTGTGCTTTCCCTGTAGGATTGACAACAAGGGGAGGACACCTGCTGTCACATCTGCTATCCAACAAAGTAGAATATGTATACTTTTAGTGCAAAGAAAACAAAAATCCTCACCATTGAACCAATAAACAACATTCTTATCAACGGAGAAAAGATTGAAGTTGTCAAGGACTTCATTCTTCTCAGATCAACCATCAACACTCATGGAAACGGCAGGCAAGAAATCAAATGACATATTGCATTAGACAAATCTGCTGCACAAGACCTTTTTAAAGTGTTGAAGAGCAAAGATGTCATTTGAAGACTAAGGTGCGCCTGACCCAAGCCATGGTATTTTCAATAACCTCATATGCATGCCAAAGTTGGACAGTCAATAAGGAAGACCATAGAAGAACTGATATTTTTGAGTTATGGTGTTGGAGGAGAATACTGAAAGTGCTATGGGTTGCCAAAAGAACCAACAGATTTGTGCTGGAAGAAGTGCAGCCAGAGTGCTCCTTGGAGGCCAGGGTGGGCAGACTTCATATCTCGTACTTCGGACATATTGTCAGGAGGGACCAGTCGCTGGAGAAGGATATCATGTTTGGTTGGGTGGAGGGTCAGAGAAAAAGAGGAAGACCCCCAGCAAGATGGATTGGCAAAGTGGCAGCGTCAATGGCAACGATTGTGAGGTTGGCCTAGGATCGGGCAGTGTTTCTTTCTGTTGTGCGTAGGGTAGCTATGAGTCGGTACCGACTCAATGGCACCTAACAACAACAAAGTGTGGCGCTGTGGGTCAGAACCAACTCGAAGGCACTTAACAACAACATCAAGTGTGGCTCTGTAGGATCAGCATAGTACTGCAAGGTCGGTTTGAATCACAAGGTCGGTGGTACAAACTCACTAGCTGCTCCTCCAAAACTCTATACTGGGTTGCTATGGAAGGAAAAAAAAAATACATGTGTCCCTAGTTGCAGATGACGTGATCGCATGGAAAATCTCAAGGAATTAACAAAAATAAGTCAGCTTCTAGAATAATAAAAGATAACCCAATTCTAGAACTGATCATTGAGTTCAGCCAAGTTGAAGGATACAAGATCAACAAAAATAATCTTTATTTGTATTTATTAACAAAAAAAATTTTGGAATTGAAATAAAAAACAATACCATACCAGCATGCTGTTGTTGTTGTTAAGTACCATTGAGTCAGTTTGGACTCTTGGTGATCCTGTATAGGGTTTATGAGGAGGGGCTGGTCAACTTTAACCGCCGACTTTGCGGTTCAAAGTTACCTTGCAGTCCAACACATTAACCCAGAGTACCACACCAGGACTCCGGATATTTGCATCAGGATAGATATAGATCAATGGAATAGAATTGTTCTTGTTGTTCCAAGTCATAACAACTCTGTATACGGTTTCCAAGGAGCAGCTAGTGAGTTTGAACCACCGACCTTGTGGTTCAAATCAACTTTATGATCCAGTGCTTTATCCTACAGCACCACCCCAGGACCCCAGCACTTGAATTGAATTAGAGTCAAGAAATAAACCTTACATTTATAGTCAATAGACTTGTGGCAAATATGTCAAGACAATTGAATGAAGAAACAATAGGTTTTTCAGTAGATGGTTCACTCAAAAGAATGATGTTGGACTCCTTAGAATACACAAGAATCACACTAAGGAAGGACAATAGACATAAACGTAGAACTAAGACAAATTCTTTGAGGAATCATAGCAGTAAATCTTCGTAACTTTACATTAAAAGCACAATGATAGAAGAAAAGCTTTCTGAATTGTTTTTGTTGTTAGGTGCCATTGAGTCGGTACTGACTCATAGTGACCCTATACACAGCAAAAGAAAAAACTGTCCAGTCCTGGGCCAACCTCACAATTGTTGCGACGCTTGAGCCCATGGATGCTGCCACTTTACCAATCCATCTCGATGGGGGTCTTCCTCTTTTTCTCTGAACCTCCACCTTACCAAACATGATATCCTTCTCCAGCGACTGGTCCCTCCTGACAATATGTCGGAAGCATGAGATATGAAGTCTGGCCATCCTGGCCTCCAAGGAGCACTCTGGCTGCACTTCTTCTAATACAGATCTGTTGGTTCTTTTGGCAGCCCATGGCACTTTCAATAGTCTCCTCTAACACCATAACTCAAAAGCATCAATTCTTCTACCGTCTTCCTTATTCACTGTCCAGCTTTCACATGCATATGAGGTTATTGAAAATACCATGGCTTGGGTCAGGCGCACCTTAGTCCTCAAGCTGACATCTTTGCTCTTCAACACTTTAAAAAGGTCTTGTGCAGCAGATTTGTCTAATGCAATACGTCATTTGATTTCTTGATTGCTGCTTCCATTAGTGTTGATGGTTGATCTGAGAAGAATGAAGTCCTTGACAACTTCAATCTTTTCTCCTTTGATAAAAATGTTGTTTGTTGGTCCAGTGGTAAGGATTTTTGTTTTCTTTACATTTAGATGCAATCCATACCGAAGGCTGTTTGGTCTTCGTCAGTAAGTATTTAAAGCCCTCTTCACTGTCAGCAAGCAAGGCTGTATCATCTGCATATTGCAGATGCATATATGCATATATGAGTCTTCCTCCAATCCTGATGCCACATTTTCCTTCATACAGCTCAATGTCTCAGATTATTTGCTCAGCATACATGTTGAATAAGTATGATGAAAGAATACAATCCTGCCACATACCTTTCTGAATTTTAAGTCATTCAGTGTTTCTAAATTAGACCATCAAAAGTTTAATCCTTTGTGCTGCAAATTGAAACCACGGAAAAAGCAGGAAAGGGACCCACAGAATGGGAGAAAAGATTTGCAATTCAGATGTTTGATAGGGATCAGCTATTCAGAATATACAGGCATACCTCATTCCTTGCACAGATATTACAGGTTTTTCTTTTTCTTTTAATGAATTGAAAGTTTGTGGAAATCCTGTTTTGTACAATCTATTTTTCCAACAGCATGCACTTACTTCATTTCTCTGGGTCACATTCTGGTCATTCTCAAAGTTCAAACTTTTTAATATTACTGTTTACTAGACTTAACAGACTATAGGAGACTGTAAACATAACTTGTATATACTGGGAAACGAAAAAAATTTGTGTGACTCGCTTTATTGTGACGTTGTGGTGGTCAGGAACCAAACTTACAATATTTCTGAGGTATGTATGCCTGTATAAATAACTCTTCCGACTCACCAATAAAAAGACAACCCAATTAAAAATGTGCAAAGAACTGGAATAGGCATTTCTCCAGAGAAGATATGCAAATGGCCAACAAGCACATGAAAACATGCTCATCATCAGAAATGATGCAGCCACTTTGGAAAACAGTTTGGCAGCTCATCAAAAGGCTAGACAGAATTACCAGGTTGTTGTTGTAAAGTGCCATTGTGTCAATTTCTACTCATAGCGACTCTGTATGGGGTTTCCGAGGAACAGATAGTGAGCTTGAACTGCCGACCTTGTGGTTCAAACCGAATTTGCAATTCAAATCCACCTTGTAGTCCAGCGCATTAACCCACAGCGTGACACCAGGACTACAAGAGCAATGAAAACAGACATCCATACAAATACTTATACATGAATGTTCATAGCAGTGTTATTTATAATAGCCAAACACTATCCATATGTGATTTAACTATACAATGGAATGCTATTTAGCCCTAAACAGAAATCATGTCATGAACCTTGAAAACACTATGCTAAGGGAAAGAAGCCAGTTAGAGAGGCCACAATATTGTCTGACTCCATTTATAGGAAATATCTGGAACAGGCAAATCCATAGAGACAGAACGCTGACTCATGGGTGCCAGAAGCTGTGAAGAGGGACGAATGAGGACTCATTGCTAATAGGTGTTTGTTTCTTCTTGGGGTGACAAAATGTTATAAAATTAGAGGGAACTTGGAAGAAAATTCAGATTCTCTGATTCTGAAAATTCAGCCATTGAAAATCCTGTGGAGCACAATTCTACTCTGGCACACATGGGGTCACTATGAGTTACAACCAATGTCAGAGCAACTGGTGGAATGGTCAAGGTGGCATTTTAAATCACTGGAGCAAAGATGGACTTTCTGACAAATCGTGGTGTGCGACTTGGGTGATGGCGGCTGTTGCTGTTAGTGGCCAACAAGTTGATTCTGACTCATAGTGACCCCATGTGTGTCAGAGTAGAATTGTCCCATATGATTTTATAAAGTTCTGCTAGGGCGCTGTAGGATAAGCACTGGACTGCCAACCACAAGGTCGGCAGTTCAAATGCACCAAACAGTCCTCAGAAATCCTATGTTGTAGTTGTTAAGTGCCACCGAGTCAGTTCCAACTCATAGTGACCCTGTCCAGGGTTTTCCGAGGAGCGGTTGGTGATCAACTTTGCAGCTCAGACCAACGTCACAGTCCAGCGCATTAACCTGCAGTGCCACCCCAGGACTCCTCAGAAACCCCTCTACAGGATTGCTGTAAGTCAGAACCAACTCGATGACACTTAACAACAACAACAACAACAACAACAACAACAACGATCTTTATGAAAGCAGATAACTGACTTTTCTCTCACAGAGCTGATGTGTGGGTTTGAACCACCAACCTTTCTGGTAGCAAGTGAGTGTTTAGTCATTGTGCTACCAGGGCTCCAAAAATAACTGGGTTCAGTTTAAGATTAAGTTGAAGAAAAAAGGTAAGATGACATCCCTACTTCACACCATTCATAAGAACAAGCTTCAAATGGATTAGGGATCTAAATGTAAAGAAAGGAAAGTATACAAGTACTAAGGAGCCTTGGTGGCACAGTGGTTAAGCAATTGGCTGCTAACTGAAAGATTGGTGTTTTTTACCTACCGGTGGCTCTGCAGGAGAAAAGACCAAGCGATCTGCTCCCATGACGATCAAGCCTAAGAAACCCTCTGCGACAGTTATACACTGTCACATAGGATCAATGTGTCACGAGTTGACTTGACAGTATGTAAGAATCATATATAAGCAGAAGAAAACTGGTACCTTGTTGCAGGGAAGAACTTTTTATGGCTTAAAATCCAGACAAAATAAAATATTTGACTACAAAATAAACAAGAACAGCAACTTTCATATGAAAAACAAACAAACAAACAAACTTGTGAACGAGAAAAGCAGTGACACCAGAGAGAGAGGCAGAGGTGAGGAGGATATGGAGAGATGTAGCAGCTAAGGACTCTACACTTGTGCAAAGAAAAGGTTGTGTCAATACAGAGGGAACAGAAGCAAATACTGTTAAATGATGATGCATAGAGGGGACTGTAACCATTGCAATGAGACAAGATACAATAGGATGAGTGCAAAACTGATGTTCTCCCATGTAAACTGTCACTCAATTCACAATAAAAGATTTTTTAAAAACGCTCCCAAACCAAATCATAAGCAATGTTAAAAACAACTTACACACTGGGAGAAATTATTTGCATCATATATCACAGATCAAGTACTAAACCCCTAATTTGTTGTCGTTGTTAAGTACCGTGGAGTCGGTTCCGACTCATAGTGCCCCGGTACAGGGTTTCCGAGGTTGTAAATCTTCACGAGAGCAGAACGCCTCATCTTTCTTCCGCGGAACCACTGGTAGTTTCGAACTGCTGACCTTGAGGTTAGCAGCCCGATTCATAACCACTACACTAACCAGAGCTCCTAATAGATAAAATTAATTGGGAAAGGACCAAAATGCCTGATAAAAAGGGTGGTGGTGGTAGAAGGCATGAACAAATAGTTCTCTATCTCTCACGTACAAACACACATAAAAAAGCTCTTACGTATATGATAATATGTTCCAAGCTACTCATAGTTAGAAAAATGTTAATTAAAGCTATACTGAGATATAATTTCTCACCTATCAGATTTGCAGAAAGTAAAAAAAAGTATAGCAAGCACTTTGTTGGCGAGGTTTGGGGGAAACAGACACTCTCATACGTTGCTGTGGGAATGCAAATTGGTACAATCCTTCTGGAGGGCAATTTGGCAATACCTAACAAAACTACATATGTGTTTACTTTTTAACACACCAATCCCGCTTCTAGGAAGATACACCTCCAAAGATATGAAAATCCACATGCACCAAGTTGTTCATTGTATCATTGTTTGCAATTGCAAAATATTGGAAACAACCTAAATGCCCATCCATAGGAGGGTGGTTGAATAATCTATGGGCCATCCACACAATACAGTATTATGTTCAGTATTAGGCAGCTGCCAAAAAGAATGAGGAAAACCTCTATGGAGTAATACAGCGTGATTGCCAGGACATACGGTTACGTGGAAAAGCAACGTGCAAATGATTATCTATCGTATGCTACCATTCATGTAGGAAAGCAAAGGAAGCAGCGCAATATACAGATATCAGCTCATGTGGGCACAAAGACACAGAAACTAATGAGGTTGGCTACTTTAAGGGGTGAGCAGAGTGAGGTGCAAAGGTCAGAAGTACTGGGAAATGCTGCTTTTCGGAGGACTCATTTCTGTACAGTTCTAACATTTGGAACTAGTTTTAATTTTGCATACTCAAAAAAAAAAAAGGAAGCCAGAAAATAACTAAAATGAACAAAGATGAAGAAACAAAAATTCCAAAAGGAATGTAAACAAACAAATGGCTGTACTGGGGGGTGGAGGTGAGGGGAATGGAGCAGTAACCTAGGTAATTTTTTAACACAGCCTTTGGACTCTTATACCCTTAGGTTAAAGGCAAAAAGAATTCTAAACAAATCTTGTCCTCCAGTTAATAGGTTTCTTTCCATAGCATCATGGGCCAGCAATTTTAAAAAACGATTTCCTGTGTTCTCTAGAATTGAGCAAATGAGTAAATCTATTATAGATAATGGGCCGTCAGTTTTCTCATTGTCATAAAGGGGAGTTACAAATATGGAAAGGAGAAATGTAGAAGGGACTCTGTGGTTTCAGATGGGAATTTACAGGTACCAATATGAACACATGGATTTAGATAGGCAGGTAGGTAAGCAGATAGGTAGATACATACATACACATATTAACAAAAACAAACATCAACACTGCAATGAAGTCAATTCCCACTCATCTTTACACGATGGGGTAGAGTAGAACTGTCTCGCAAGGTCTCTAAGGTTATAAATCTTTGTGGAACCAGACTGTCACAGTTCAGAATGGCTGGTGGGTTGAAACTGCCTATCTTTCATTTACAGCTGAGCATGTTAGCAGCCTAGTCCTTAACCATTTGGCCACCAGAGTTCCTTAGATAGAAACACTGTTGTTAAGTTGCTCCAACTCATAGTAACCCTGTAAAGGGTTTCTGAGGAGCGACTGGTGGATTTTGACCTTGCAGTTCAGTGCTTACCCTTCAGTGACACACTATAGAAAGATAAAAAAAAAATAGATACATTGTTGTTGTTAAGTGGCATTGAGTTGATTCCGATCCATAGCAACGCTGTATAGGGTTTGCAAGGAGCAGCTGGTGAGTCTGAACTGTCGACCTTGAAGTTCAAACCGACCTTGAAGTCAAGTGTTTATTCTTTGGTACCACACCAGGATCTGTATCTATTTTTTATAGATAGATTAAAAAAAAAATAGATACAGATGCAACTAAATTGGATAATGAATCAATTTTCTAGCTCTGTGGACTAAGAGGGCTTAATAGCAGTGCCACTCCTGTAGAAATGAATCCACCTAATGCCTAAATCTTCTACTACTCGTCTGTCAGTTTGTCGTACTGTGGTGCCTTGTGAGTTGCTGTGATTCTGGAAGCTTTGTCACCGGTATTTGAAATACCAGCAGGGTTACCCATGGTGGACAGGTTTAAGAGGAGCTTCCAGATGAAGGCAGACTAGGAAGAAGGAGACACGAACTACTCCGAATATTTAGTCACTGAAAACCTTATGAAGAGCACAGAAACACTGTCAGATATAGTGCCGGAAAATGAGCCCTCAGGTTGGAAGGCACTCAAAATGCGACTGGGGAAAAGCTGCCTCCTCAAAGTAGAGTTGACCATGATGACGCGAATGGAGTAAAGCCCGTGGGAGTATAGCCTTTGAGACCTTCATTTGCTGGTGGGGCACAACTCAAAATGATGAGAAACAACTGTAAACATCCGTTGAAAATCAGAACATAGAATGTGTGAAGTATGAATGTGGGAAAATTGGAAGTTGTAAAACATGAAATGGAACGCATAAACATTGATATTGTAGGCATTGTTGTTGTTGTCAGGTGC
>NW_006408819.1:2760666-2782143 GCF_000296735.1 Chrysochloris asiatica
CACAAGACCTTTTTAAAGTGTTGAAGAGCAAAGATGTCAGCTTGAGGACTAAGGTGCCCCTGACCCAAGCCATGGTGTTTTCAGTAACCTCATATGCATGCGAAAGCTGGACAGTGAATAAGGAAGACCGTAGAAGAATTGATGCTTTTGAGTTATGGTTTTGTAGGAGAATATTGAACGTGCCATGGGCTGCCAAAGGAACCAATAGATCCGTTTTGGAAGAAGTGCAGCGAAAGTGTTCCTTGGAGGCCAAACTTAGTCTCTCATACTTTGGACATATTGTCAGGAGGGACCAGTCACTGGAGAGGGATATCGTGCTTGGTAAAGTGGAGGGTCAGAGAAAAAGAGGAAGACCCCCAATGAGATGGACTGGCCAAGTGACAGCATCGATGGACTCAAGCGTGGCAACAGTAGTGAGGTTGGCCCAGGATCAGGCAGAGTTTTATTCTGCTGTGTATAAGGTCACTATGGGTTGGTACTGACTCAATGGCACCTAACAACAACAATGCCCAAATCTTGGTTTCTTTACATCATTTACCACTAAAAGAAACTCAGTCTCCTTGGAAAAGTAGCTGGTTTTACGACTGTGGCAAGAAAAACTGATGAGCCTGGAGAGTCTTGTTGTTCCACAAATGATTAGGGCTATGTCAAAAAGGAGCCCTGGAAACATGGAGGGTTATGACTTTGGCAGCTAACTCCAAGGTCAGCAGTTCAAATTTACCAACCACTGCGAGGGAGGAAGATGAGGCTTTCTGCTCCTGTAAAGATTTACAGCCTTAGAAACTGTATACAGAGTTGCTATGAGTTGGAACCGACTCTATGGCACTCAACCACCACTACTACCAATGTCAAAAAGACACCGACCAAACCTGGGACAATTTGAGCATCAAAATAATACTAATAGTAAAAAAATTATAACTCATTAAATAAGAATCCACAAGTATACTGGATCAAAATAAATACACAAATACATAAATGAGGGATAAGTACATGTTCTTTCTTACAGTAGAATAGAGAAGGAATCATGGAATTACAAATTCAGTATTTGACAGCCATAACAAAAATATTTGCCTCAGGCAAGGAACAGTTTAAACTAGTGGGTGAGCATTTGAGGAGTAACAGGGTAGTCACGTATCTTTTAAATATATTTCCATAAGACGCTTATTAATTACAAAGGAAAAAAATAGTCACTTGACAGTGAAGCAACCTGGCAAACGCCCCCTTAAGCAAGTGCTCAGGGTTAGCATCACCAGTGCCAGCAATACTTCTGTGCAGTTCCTGCCACAAATACATCACCTGAATCTAATCACTAGGACACACTAGGCAAACCCCAAAACAAGGCACGTTCTGCAAAATAATTGCCCCGGACTCTTCAAAACAATGGGCTCAAATATAGCAATGGCGGTGAGGATGGGGCAGGAACAGGCAACATTGCGTTTTGTTGTTCATTGAGTTGCTATGCGCCAGAACCCACTCAACAAACAACAACTCTTCAAAAAATATCAAAGTCATGAAACACAAAGCCAGGCGGAGGATTTTTTTTTCAGATTAAAGGAGACCAAAGAGACAAAACACTCGAATGCACCACATGACCCTGGATTTTCTATTGCTAGAAAGGATATTATTGAGACAATTGACAAAATCAGAATAAGGGTTTTAGATCAGATAATAGCACTGTACCCACACCAACTTCCTGATTTTGATCAACATCCTGTGCTTATGTAAGAGAACATCTTGGTTTTTAGGAAATATACATTGAAGTATTTAGGGGTAAAGTGGTATCCTGTCTGAAACATGCACAAATCAGACAAAGAAATAATGTGTGTGGAAGGAGAGAGGGAGGACGAGACAATGTGGCAAAATGTTAGCATTCAGAGAATTGAGAGAAAAGTATTCAGAAATGATTTGTATTCTTCTTACAAGTTCGGTAAATCCGAATCCTTGTTATTTAGAAGTGACCAATTAACGCCCCCCTCCCTCCCCACCACCCCAGAGAGAAGGTATAGTAAACCAACCCTTAGAAAATGCTCACAGCTGATGGGTGAGTTTCTGAGAGGCACAGCATAGGGCTCTCCAGGCACACACAGGCAGTTAGGGAACACTAACCGCCCTTTTGATAAACTGCTAGTGGAATCCGGAGCTTTCCTCCTAACAAAGGACTTGTTGCCATTGCTCTATGAAGCCCTCCCTGCTTAGTGTGACAGTGACCAACTGGTCTACAGAGCTCCTCCTGCTCCCTACTCAAAACCTAGCACAAAGGCAGAAAAGCTAAGGTGGAGCCACTTTGAAGAATGGATAAGCTGAAGGATCAATTCATTTCAAAGATGGATGGATGGATGGGTGGGTGGGTGGAAGGTATAAAGAATTGTTGTTAAGTACCTATAAGTTGTATCTGACTTATGGTGACCCTGGATAGGGTTTCCAAGGAGCAGGTGGTGAGCTTGAACCATCGACCTTGCAATTCAAACCGACCTTACAGTCCAGCACATTAAGGCACAGGGCAGTACAAAAGAGTTAAGATACATAACAAACAAAAAACCTGACCCCACTGCCATCTAGTTGATTCTTACTCATCGTGATCTTTCTTATAGGACAGAGTAGAGCTGCTCTTCAGGGTTTCCAAGACTGTAAACCTTTACAAGGAACAGCCAGCCTCATGGCTGGTGGGTTTGTACTGCTGACCTTTAGGTTAGGTTAGAAATCCAATGCCTAACCCGCTACATCAACAGGACTCCTTTAAGGATATAAAGGGGTACTAAATACTGGAGGGGAAACAACTTATGCAAATTGATCATGATTGTTAAGTGCTGGGGAGTCCATTTGGACTCACAGCAATCCTGTATAGGGTTTCCAAGGAGCAGGTGGTGGGGTTCATGATCTGTGGTTAGTGCCACACTAGAACTCCAATGAATGATTATCCATATTAATTATTTTTAATAACTTCAGCCCACTCAACAAAGAAAGCCCCCTACAAATGTGCAGGTTATCCGGGACCTGCTAAAGTGAGTACAGTTGACTTGTAGCGTCTAGTCCACAGGCTATGTGCTAAGTGTGAATTGAGATGTGCTGTCATTGTAAACTACACAGTGGAATGTGAACACTTAATGTGATTAAAAACTCAATGTACAATAGCTCATTAATAAATTTTATGTTGGCTACCACTGTGGCGCTGTGGGTTAATATGCAGGACTGCAAGATCGGTTTGATCCATAAGGCTGGATGATCAAGCTCACCAGCTGCTCCTCAGAAGCCTTATACAGGGTCGCTATGGGTTGGAACCCACTCGACGGCACTCAACAACAACCACCACCTGTTGCAATAAAATTTTGGATATATTGTGGTAAATGAAACCTTTTATTCAAATGAATTCGACCAGCTATTTTCCCTCACATTTTAAAGGTTGATACTAGAACATTTCACATGATACGGTTGATAGTGGTAGTTGCGGGCCGTAGAGTTGGTTCTTACTCATAATGACCCTGTATAAGGTTTCCGAGGCTATAAATCTTTACGGGAACAGGAAGCCTCATCTTTCTCCCGTGGAGTGACTGGTTGATCAAAATGCTCACCTTGTGGTGAGCAGACGAACTCGTAACGCACCACACTACCAGGGCCGCTTTGCACACAATATATATATAGGGCTCTATTTCTACTTCTAGTGCACAGCACTGGCCTAGCTGATAAATGAGTATGCAGGTTTTTGCTCAAGTCTCCCCTTTTCAGTGAGGTCCTTGCTGATGCCCTTCCCTGGCCTACCCCAACTCCCTCCCTTGATTTCTTTTTACTGAGTAACCATGTCTGCCTTTGGTCGCCTTCCCCATTAGACAACCTTCCATGAGAGCTTTTTCTCAGTTTCGTTCACTCCTGTATTCCTGACACCTGGAACAGTGCCTGAAATATAGTAGACAATAAAGTTTGTCGAATCAATTTTTCAGGATGACTTTTGACCAGCTCCTGTATTGGCTAGCACCCAAGTGCCAGTTGGAGATTACTCTGGCTCCAGTCCCTCATGGACTCTTACTTTCCTATAGTCCAGATGGGAGAAGAGGGGCCATCCAATTCCAGCCCTACCACCTGAGGAGGTCCACAGTCTACAGAAGGGGTTTGGATGCTAGCCTCTTTTTCCGCCTTCCTTCTTGTCAAAACTTTGTCAAGGCCAATGCTTTCAATAAAAGGAGGAGGGGTTTGACACATTTCCCCAGAAGAGTGGCAGCCATCAGAAACCATGGGGGCAGAAAAGCACACATCCTTGAAAGTGCTAGCTCATTCTATTTCCCTTGGCCCAGATGTCGCCCTTATTTTCAGAATTTTACTTATAGAAAGAATTTGAAGATCATATGCCCTATAGTCCCAATCATAGCAGGCAAATGTCACAATTCGGCATTAACAAGAGGGAAACCCAGATGCCTTAGAGGTCCCTAGGCAGCTCCCTAATTGCAGTCACGGGATAGGACTCACTATGATCACACTGCCAGACCAGATCTCCCAAACTCTGCACCCTCACACTGGTCCTGTTCCAGAATAGAGAAGGGGGTGGCTGGGCTGGAACTGAAACAGTCCCAGAGCTGGTGGCTCTGTGGAAATGAGTCAAGAACATTTTGGTATGCACTCCTGAGCTATAGTGCTGTTGAGTTGGCTCCGACTTATAGCAAACCTTATGTAAGGTTTCTGAGGAGAGGCTGGTGGGTTTGAACCACTGACCCTGAGATTCAAACTGACCTTGTGGTCCAGTGCTTACCCGAAAGCACCACACCAGGTAGCCAACACTAATGTGATTTAATTTATAAACAAACAAAACACAAAAACTAAAGCAACAAGAACCCTGCAGGTGCCGATAATGTAGAAATGAAAAGCTTCTTGTAGACCAGGGCCTTTCCACTCAAGATAATACTCAATCCAAATAGAAGGTTGAACAAGATTCTCCAGATGATTCTTACATACAGAAATGGTTAAGAATCGCCTGAGGATCCATAGGGATCACCTAGTCAACCTTGTTCAAGTGTCAGTTCTGATTCAGTCTAGCTGGGTAGGAAAGGCACACTATTCTCAGCAGGGGGTTAAATCCTGACCGAATCAGCTCAAAGCCCTGTTCCGAGACAAGACAAACTGTTACTCATTACACCACTAAGGAAGGGTGTGTGTGTGTGTGTGTGGTGGCTTATGTATTTTTTGCATAATGAAAATCAGCAACTATGAAGTAAAACTTAGAGCGACCCATCTGTTTAAAACTAAATCTTACCTTTTAGAGGAGAGCAATTCTTGGATGGTTTGGTGCAAGAATGGGGGACAAAAATTTCACTCTGAAAAGTTGCTACTAGACATCACAGACTCCCAGCCCCTCTGTTCTGCTGTCCGCAGGCTCACATTATGTTGGCAGTCTGGGTTAATTTTCCTGTTAGGGTCTGTGAAGTATGGGAAGAGCAAACAACAGTGGGCTTGGAGCTAGGACTCCTGAGTCCTGGCCCAAGGAGGGGGGTCGAGGCTGAGCCACTGTGTCTTTTCTCCAGCCCCAGCATCCTCATGAGTGAAAACAAGGACCTAGGGCAAAGAGGCCTCCAAGGGAACCTATGATTTCCTCATTCTTTGGTCCCACAGAAATACATATCAACTCTTTTTGTCTATACCAAAGGCTCTAGAACACTTAATATAACAACCGCAGCTCCCACATACCCAAACAAAAATAAAACCCCCACATTTTCAAGTCTCTGGTAAGAACTCAAAAAGAATCTCGAAAAGAACAAATGACTATCCTTTTCAAATATTTTCAGTAACTTAAACTCACTACTCAGAGAATCATGGGCCATCAGAACTCAAGGCACATCGAGGATTCCTATAGTTCATTCCTTCATGGTACAATGGGGAAACTGAGGTCTAGAGAGGGGAAGGGACTTGTCCAAGGTCCCACAGCTAGTAGGAGTCAAAGCTGGTCCTTATGAGCCCCCCCACCCCAGGTGAAAGTTCTTCCTCTCAAACAGTGACCTTTCCAAAGGGCAACTAGCAACTGCCAAACTTTCCAACTTACACACCGCTCTCATTGTCATCAATCTTGTATTATGGTCAATAATTGCTGGGTGGCATCTTCTTTCTAGGGACTTGCACCATCCCTTCCTCTCCATAAAATAATGAATCTAAGGGACAACCACTCTGTCTAATGATCTGGTACCAAACTTTCGCTGACAGCATGATCGCCACCTTGGCTAATTTGGTGGTTTTAAAGGAAGAATAAACACCTCAATCTGCTTGTGAGAAAAACAGCATTTCCCCAACCCCCCTTTCAAAAGGAAAAAGAGAGCCCAAGCTCCTAGCAACACATCCCGTTCCAAAAGGTTCCTAATATCCACGTGGGGGAGGAGGAGAGGAACAACTGTTCTGCAAATGAGTGGCTGCCAGAAGCTGCTCTTCTTCTCAAAGGGTCAAAGGGCTTTCTCCAACCTTGTTGTGCACTTTCTAGAGCTGATTTTGATGGGCCAGGTTAATCCCACGGCAGGTTTGTGGTTTTAGGAGAAGTGAAAAGACATTTTCAGGAGTAGACATGGGGTGGTGGAACAGGGTTGTTTGGATTACTTCCAGCAGATGCCTCCCTCCTGGGCAGAACCCCCAAAGTACCTGCAGGCTCCTCCCTAGGATCCTCTCCAAAGAGCACATGATGTTCCCTCCCCTCAGACCAGGGTCCTTATCAGATCATGGGTCAGGGTCCACTGCCCAATTTTCACAAGATGTCCTTTCAGTGTGTGCAAGGCAATCAAGGATCTAATTGTACCTTTGGACATTGGGTAGAAATGTTAGAATGTGGCAAACCAAACCATTCGTCTTCTCCATTCCCAATTGCTCCTCCAGGACTCTGGGATACATCACCAACCCTCACCTCACTCCAGAGTCCATGAGGACAGGACAATCAGGACTCCTACATGCACATAACAACAACAACCTGCACATACTGCAAGCTCTTAGAGGCCCCTCCCAGGCCACAGCTTCTTTCACACAAGCTTGTCTGAATGACATTTACACAATGTCAAAGGACGGGATAAGAGACCTGGTTTTTCTTTCTGAAATTTCTCAGGCAAAATAAAAAGTGGTAAAGTACACTCAAGAGAACAGTCCAAAAGGGAGTCTATGCCTCACACGGTTCCTTGCAACGACTTTGTACCAGCACCATCTGTTGAATCGTCCCTAATGCCAACCTTCATCTTCCATGCAAAACACTGACCAGAAGTGGGATTTTAGGCCAGCCCACAAACGTGCTCCATCTCAGTAGTCAGATCTTGGGGAACCATGGATGAGCTTCAGACAGGATTGATGATCACTGGGATGAGAACCGGCATTGCTGGGATTGGGGTTTTAAGACACCTGCTGGGGTAGACGTTCCTGGAGGCAAGCTCAGACGAGCCTTGCAAGCCAGGGGGTCCCGGGCCAGTTTCCAGATCAGCAACAGAAGCAGTTTTCTGTCAGTCCTGGCACCACTTGGGGTGCTCAGGAAGGCCTCCGAAAGCCCTGAGTACCTCTCTACCTGTGCCCTGAAGGGTGGATTCTCTCCATGGCCATCGTTTTGTCCCATAATTCAAGTTAGAGCCTGAGGATTCTTCACTGAAAAATGATATCCTTCCAGGTAAGGGGTAAGGTCATGGCAAAGAACAGGGTGCAGGGTCAGGGCCTGGAAAGGGGAAAGTGGAGGAACTAGCTGCTGGGGATCTGTAAAGTACATGTGGAGAGCCAGGGCTTTCCACCACACCCTTACTGTGTGGTTTGTTGCTGTTAATTAAGTGCCATTGAGATGGTTCTGACTCACAACGACCCTGTATGGGGTTTTTAAGGAGCAGCTGGTGGGTTTGTGGTTAGCAGTCCAGTGCTTATCCTACAGTGTACGCCAGAACTCCAACTCATAGTGACCCCCCACGACAGAGTAGAACTGCCCCATTGGTTTTCTAGGGCTGTGAGCATGCAGTGGGGCAAGGAGAAGAAGACTCAAAAACAGCCAACCTGCTCAGCACTCCCGCCCCACAAATCTGCTTCCCAGAGCTTCAGAACAGGAAGCAAATGATGCTACAGAGCCCCTGGGGGCCTGGGCCAAAGCACCAGACTTCCCACCTGCCCCAGAAGGGACAGTCCTCTGGCCCTCAGACCCATGGCTGGTGAGAGTGAATGAGGTGTGTGGTGTTTCTACGGGCTATTACTCTTGAGGGAGCTGCCGGGAGAAGGCAGAGATGCCTGCTTCAAGCATCCCCACTCCATTAATCTTGGGATGTCATCTTAGTGGGCTCAGAGCAGGTTCTGCCTCAGGGGCAGGCTCCTGGGAGACTCCCATTTGATCTGGAGAAAACGACTGTGAGTGAAGGGTCAGCCTGGGGTACAGATGACAGGGGAAGACACCTCAGTCCCGCTGCACAGACAACACCCAGGCCAGATATGGAACAGCTCCCAGGGCTTTCTGGGATACTGGCAGCACTGGTGGGGGTGGCCTGAGGCGGGAAGGGAAGGAGATGAACATCTTGATGCTTCTCCATATCTTTAGGGATCGTCTTGAGGACTGGGCCCTACAGGATCCTGCTTTTTACCTATTAGGAGAAAACCACCGGATGGTTCCCTTGAATTCGAATGTCAGTACAGTGACTACTAGCAGCAAGTGTGTTAGCTCTGACTGTATCTCCTAAATAAATTTCAGAGTGGTGGCTAAATAAAATGGCAGACTTCTTTGAGCTTTTGTTACAACATGTTCGTGCAGCAGACAGTGAAGGAAATGTAGTAATTAGAGGTTAAATTCATTCTTGACAGACAAGCAGCTTCAAAATGCTGTACCCTCTTCCCCAAACCCAGCATAATGCATGCCACTCTTTCAGAATTAGACACGTGAAGCATGTGATGCTGCAACTACTGTTCCACGTCACACGCCCAGCTCACTGCTGGGACTACCAGGGGCAGATAGTACCTCTGGGATCTCAGTGAAAATGAACCCCAAATGATCCCCATGGCTGCCAGTGGGGCCCACTCAGCACAGCCTTCTGAAGGCTGGTGACCCCCCACTCTCCAGTGGTAAAGGTAAAGCAAAAGCCCCCCACCACCACCACCGAGTCTCCACTGCTAACCTCTGTTCTTTAGCTTGTTGCAAACATTTATTCTGAATCTAGTCCGCCCCTCGGCTGCCATAACAACGTGAAGCAAAGCCCACATCGAAAAGGTCATTTGCTGTTATCTGGCAAAGCAGGGTTGCAAAAGGTGGGCTCAGAGGAGGACTGGACTGAGAAGGGGAAACCAGGGCTTGATCTATTTTGGGTTCTATTCCCCCACTCCATGGGGTCCCCTCAGGAAACTCAGTCCCCTTCCTGGGCCCCTGGGCCCCTTCTGGAAAATGGCAGTGCCTTGCTCTTCCAGCTCAGAATGTTTTGGTCTCCCAATACTTGAGTTTGAAGGTGAGTTGGGGTACCAAAGGCTATGCCAATTATGCATGTGAGGGAACTATGGGCACCTGGCTAACCAAACTAGCAGAATCTAAACCCACAGTCATGAAGTCAATTCTGACTCCTAGGGACCCTATAGGACAGGCTAGAACTGTTTCATAGGCTTCCCAAGGCTATAAATCTTTATGGAAGCAGACTGCCACAGCTTCCTCTGGTAGTAGAGCTAGTGGGCTCCAACTGCTAACCTTTCAGTTAGCTAGAAGATCCATGGAAAGGAGGCTAGAGCTGGTTCCTGTCCTCTTCCTTCTGCTCTGCAATACCCTACCCCTGAATAAAGGTTGGGGCCTCAGGTACAACACAACACAAATAGACAGAATCGAAACTGCCTCTCTGGCTGGTTCCAATTGTTAAAAGGTTGGCAGCCAGAGGTGCCTTGGAAGAAAGGCCTGGAAACCCCATGGAGTGTGCACAGTTCCATTCTAACGCACTAGGGTCACCATAGGTTGGGATCAGAGTTGACGAGACAGCAAGGGGTGGGGAGAGGATTTGGGATTGCTGAAAGTAACCAGGACTAGTTAGTTATTTTGCGTGTCCTATCTTTGATCCCCAAAGGACCACACTTTCTTCTCCAGAGGTGGAAGGTACAAGTCAGGGCCACAGGTCTTTCTGTCCCAGATGCCACTGTGGCCCCCAATACCCTCTCCTGAAAGGTGGAGGAAAGTTACTCCTATAGACCCCTTGCTGACACGATGAAACCTGTGGTTGGCCCATCCTTCTCTGGGTTCCCGAGAACAATTCCCACCTTAAAGTAGCATTTCCCAATTCCCCAGTTATGGTGGCGCAAGCTGCCAGGGTACATGGGGGTGGAGGCCCTCGGAGGAAACAGGAGACCATGAGCCTTGAGGGAGGCTATGCAAAAGGGGTACCAACTGCCCCAGGACCAGAGGGGAGACAGGGAAGAACTGGGTGGTGATGGGTGGGCTTCTTCAGGGTGACATGCTGATGGGGTGAAGAATGAGGGGTGACACCGTAAGCTGGGGTCACCGAAGGCCTGAGAGAGACCTGTATGTGAGGGACTTTACAAAAGCCTTTCCTTTTGCACCCAAACTCTTCCAACCCGGCCTCTGGAAGCTTGCTTTGCTTTGGAAATTATGAAGAAGGTCAGATTTTAGGAGGGGGCTTAAAACATGAAGGAAATTGAGGAGGTTCTGTGAATGGGGAGAAAAAAGCAAGGCCTGCAGGGAAACCCCACCCTTTGCTTCCCCTTCCCCTTCAGAAAAGCCTCCCAGGGCTTCAGCAGCTCCAGCCAGTCGTTTGGTTGCTGGGACTATGCACAGGCGATTGTCTGGTGTCACTGTTCTGTACCACAGCGCTGAGTCTCGCCTACATGGAGGAAGCCCTGCCTAGCAGCCCCTACCAGTTCCAATTTGATTACAGACTAAACAAGGACACTAAAGACAACAAAGAATGTGTATTGCAGCCAATTCCCTTCAGGTTCATTCCAATTTCTGAGGTTACCCTCCTCAAAGTTCTGAAGATGTGTAAGGACTTCGTGTATGAAAAAAAAAAAAAAAAGAAAAAGAAAGAAAGAAAGAAAACCCAGAGCAGCTCACAGACTCCAATGGGGCTTTGAGCGGCTTCCTTCCTGCCCTACAGTTGACTGGTGCTGCCTAGGTTACCCCTCAGTGGCGTTGGGAGAGGTGTATGATGGGAATTGGTTTATTGTGCTGATCCATAGTAACCGGCTCCAGTTCCTCCATCATTTATCTCCCTCCCCAGCGACATCTGGGTAGGTCTATTCACACTCTCAGCATTCTATCTGCTCCAACAAACACTCAGCCTTCCTGCTTGGATCAGGAGATTTTTTCAGTTCCATCCATTATACGTGTATCAACATTTACGGCAGCCAGATAATTGCCCGAGAGCTCCGAGGATAAAAGGTCCTTCTTCATAATGTTCACTCCTCATACACACCCATTGGGGAAAAAAAATCAATATTAGCATCAGGCAGGAGGGTTCCAGGATCTTGCATGGCTGTGACATCCTCAAAGTTGAATATGTGATTATAAACAAGCAAACAAAGAAACCCAACTGGACTAGAAGAAAAGAGAAGGCTCAGCAGTGAGTTCAGAACCCATATCAAAGGGATGCATGGGTTTGTGGGTAGAGGCCTTTCTGTCATTGGAACCTTTGCTAAATACCTGCAAAGTAGTCTATCTGCTTGGTATTAGACAAGTGCTTTGGAAATAGGCCAGCCTAAGTTATGAGAGTTAGATCCTGTTTTCTGTAGATCAACGTAATGAATAGGAAGCTTGCTGGCAGTGGGCCCAGAGATGGCCACTGGACAAGGATTCTCTGGGAAGCCTCAGAGCTTCCAGTCTAGAATCCTGGTGTCAAAGTTCACCCTGGAAAAAGACCCAAAGAGAGTGGAAAACTCCCCACTTACATGTTTCTTTGATTGGCCTTCTGCCATTTTTTGACTCCTGCCTCTTCTCCAATTTTTGACTCCTGCCTCTTCTCCATTTTTTGACTCCTGCCTCTTCTCCCTGCCCCTCAAGATCCAGTTTCATTTCTTTATATTACCTAGTTGTTTTTTCCAAAGATAAGGCTGAAATTGGTATTTCATGTTCCCAGAAAACGACTGTTTAGTTCACAAATCATAGAGTTTTAGAGTTGGAAGGGACTCGAACTCAAAGGTCAACTGGCTGGGGAATGGGGGCAGGGAGAGGTGGTGGCAAGGGAGGGGACTTGCCCAAGATCACTTGGTTAATTAGGCGTAGAGTTTTCTAGAACACAGATTTTTCCAGAACACAGATCTCCCAACTGTACCATTGCAGGGACACGAATTTGAATCATAAAAAAGAAAAAAAAAAGAAAAAAAGGAAGCTCCTTCTTTAATAGGGAGTAGTAACTGTTGTCAGAAGAAACTCTTGTCTAAGATCAGTGTCTGACCATTTCATAACCCAAACACTAATCGAATTTCCAAGGGATGAGCTAAAGGCAGGTGCATTTTAAGCCTCCAGGTGATCAACTTAAAAAGGGAGGTGGGGGGCGAGGAAGATAGCAAGCTGGCCTGGTTTGAAAAATCTCTTCACTTAGTGAAAAACATTGGCGGCAGTAATCTCCCACCGTGAGATGCAATGGCTGTGTAGCCCCCTTCCTCAGCAACAGGCTATTTCCTGGTTGAGTCTAAAAATTCAATGACGTCCCTGTTCCAGCCCACACATGTGTGTCACTGTCAGCATCAGTGGCAGGAAAACAGCCTAAGTCACCCTTTGCTAACGATTTCCTAACATGGAATTTCCTTGTATCTCCTGAAGCTTTTCTTTTTCCAAAGCCAAATTGTCCCCCCTCCTGCCCCCCCCCAACTCATTGTACTGAAGGAAAGCTGAAAATGGTCAAAACCGGAAGAGGATGCTTTTTAAGGAGATCTTGCAAGGGAGAGAGGCTGCTCTTTGCAATATTTTGTAAAAGGGGGAAAGGAGGCGGTAGGACCATTAGTTTTTCCAGAACCAAGAGCCTGCCTCACAGGCATCTGGAAGTCTAGCAGCCCCATCTCTCTTTCCCTTTTCCTGCCTCCTCCTTCCCAAGTTCCACTTGGAGCCACATTTTTTCATCAGCATTGAAGGAGACACATGCACACACCCTAGGCAGCCCAGGAGATGGGTGGGGGAGATACATCAGGGAGGTACCAAAGCACAAAGCAATATAGGAGTCCATCATTTCTCCCCTCTTGAGGCTATCCTAGTTAATATGCAAACTGGTCATCAAGAGAAAAGAGGGCTGTTACTTTAAGGAGAAGAAGCTGATTAGCTGCTCTGGCTGGCAGCAAACAGCTGGTCTGTCCGGCAGGTTCAAGGCCATTTCAGCTTCTCTCTTATGGAGGCACCATATGTTCCATCTTGCACATCAGCAGCTTTATTTTCCAATGATCTTGCTCCAGAAGGGACGCACAAAGGGGGGAGGGGAGAAGGTGGAACCCGTGGTTTACCCTTTGATTACTTTCTTGTGGTTTTAGATGCAGTTGGGGGCGGGGGTGTTGGGGGGACAGAGTAAATGTCTGACCACCACTTACAATCTCCAGATGGGAAAGGCATAGACACAAAGTCGTCATCAGATCAAAGTGGAGGGGGTGGCGAGATTGGAAGGAATCTGACTTAGCTCAGGGACCCACCAGCCTGAGTTTGGGGCCCGTCTACTTTTCCTTATTTGTCCATTTTCTTATTGTCAGTATTCCTTTCGGAACAAACTTCAGAAGTCTAGAAGCTGGACACTTTGGGGGAGGGGCGGCCAGGAAGGCCAAGAGGGAGGTGAAAGGGTTACTTTTCACCATACCTCTGGGTAAACCCTGGTCTGGCAAGTGTCCGAGGATGGGGGCAGGTGTCAGGGTCAGGAGACTGCTAAATCCTTCAGCCAGCTCTTGCTGGTGACCCGTGAGTCCTGGGCACCCTTAGTGCCAGGCGCAGGGTCCAGGGAGAGGTGACTGGCAGAGCGCGCTCCGGTGGGCACCCTGGTTCCAGTGACATTCACCCAGAGGCAGTGGCCTCGACCCCTCCCACTTTGAACAAAAGGGGCGGCGGAGAGTTTGGGTCAGGGATGAGAGAGCAGAAGCTTGGTCAGGAGTGAGGGGGTGATTGGCCAGCCACAGGGTAACCAGAGCCTCTGATCTGCTGCCGTCGCAGACCCAGAGCCGGGCAACTGGGGCGCCAGCGCAAAGCGAAACCGAGATGAGGGCGCCCCCTATGCCCGCACCCGAAGAGCGCAGGGCCCCGCGCGCCAGCCCGCCCGGGAGCGCGTCGCCTCGGGCCTCCGCGCCCGCCTACCGCCGGGTCCTCCGGCTGCCTGGCCCAGGGTGTACGTTGGGGCGCCGGGCTGCGAGACTCCCCGCTCCAGAGTGGGTCCAGGGAAGCCAGCCCCTCTTCCGCTTCCCCCACTCGCCCGCTGTCCTGAGAGGTTTGGAACCACCCGGAGGCCGCCGCTCCCGCCCCTGCGTCCCAGTCCCCTTCCGTCTCACCAGCCTCCTGGGAAACAAAGGGGCTTTTTATACAGCCGCGGGTTGGCGGCGGCGGGGGCAGCGGGAGGGGGATCACCAAAGACAAGAAAGGGAAAGAGAGGAGGCGGCTAGGCCAGCCAACCCGCCAGTGGGCACCGGGCGCCCGGACTGCCAAAGCTGGGTTGCGTTGCGATGCTGCCCACCGGCTGGTTGCGGCCCCAGGACCCCGCTGCCTAGCCGGGGCCGGCGGGACAGAGCGGTCCCCCCGGGGGGGGGGGGAGGGGATGGCCCGGCCCTCTCCTAAGCCAACTCTTTCGAAATTGCTCGGGCTCGGGAGACTTTGCGTCTTTGTTCCCGCGCGGCCGCCGCTCAGACGC
Source organism: Chrysochloris asiatica (assembly GCF_000296735.1). NCBI lineage: Eukaryota > Metazoa > Chordata > Mammalia > Afrosoricida > Chrysochloridae > Chrysochloris > Chrysochloris asiatica. The sequence continues at coordinate 2,775,429 of NW_006408819.1, forward strand.
TGGCTCGCTTGCCCTGCAGACAATGTCCCGGAGCGGCCTCAGTCTGTGATTCGCAAACGACAAGTTAGCAGCTAGGATGGGGTCTGGGCGAGGGGTTCTTCTGCCGCCAAACGACAACGACAAACCATTCCGGCAAGGAGCGTCCCCTGTCCCCGCGTCCCACACCCACCCTGAGCTCCCACCCGCGCACACACTCTCACCCACACGCGGGGCGCCCGGCTCAGCCGCACCCAACAATTGCCGGAGCGCCGCGGGGCGCGAAACCCTTGGGTCCCAGCGCGACTGCTGGCCTTGTTCCGACGGCGGCAGGCGACTCCTACTAGTGGCTGCTCCGTCCGCAAAGAGTCACGGATCACAATCCGAGGGCATCGCCAGCTGTCCGTGCGGCTTCTGACACCCTGCATCGGGACCCAGCCCAGCAGAGCCAACTGGCTGCAAAAAGTATTTGGCGGCGCTCCGGGGGGCTTCCCGCCCGCCCTAGCCAGCGCTGGGCTCTGCCGCCGCCCTGAGGCCCGGAGCCCGGCTCCAGGCACCGGCTGTTGGGGACGCCGGGCAGGATCCCACCCTGTTCTGGGCGGCCCTTCTGGTGGGAGCTGGCAGGGAGGGAGCGCAGGGCAAAGGACTCAACGCGCTCACGCCCCCCATTCCTGCTGGGTGCCATAAATTGGAATGAGGGAGCCTTCGCCCAGAGCCCGCTGCCGATCATCCCGGGCTTGGGGAGCTGCTAGGATATCAGCGTCGCTGGTGTCACCCTGGCACCAGGACAGAACAGGAGCCTAAAGGTAGCTTGGCGCATCCGGGGGAGCCCGTGCCGCTCGCACCAATCTTCCCTCCCGACCCGTGCTTCCTGCGCCCTCTTGCAGGCGCCAGGTGGGCGCCAGGGAGCAAGCAGAGGCCGCGGTCCCTGGAGAGGCAAGCTGCGCTCTGCCGGACCCGGCCGATCTGAGGAGAGCGGCCGCGCGCAGCGCTAGGTGGGCCGTGTGATCAGAGCAAACTTTGGGGTCCCCCAGTTGGCAGCCACCCCGAGCCCTGCTCCTCCGCGACTCCGAGCCTGGTGGCTGGAGGCCCCCGAGCAGCCCTCGAGTCTCCTGAGAGGTCGCAGCTCCAGCGCCCGCTCTCAGCCTTACCGCGCTGTAGAGCTTCAGTGACGGTGCAGGCAGTGCCCGAGGCGGCCGCGCGCCCGGCTCGGCGGCAGATCCTTCCTGGCTGGCGGCCGGTGCCCCGCGCCCGCCCGCCCGCCGCCGCCGGCCGCTTCAGCTCGCCGCCAAGTTCATGCCGGCGGCGCTGCAGCGCGGCCTCAGTAGGCTAGCTCCATTCCCACCGCCGCTCCGCGCCGCGCGCCCAGAAGGTGGAGTTTCGGGGTTTAAGTTACTGATAGGCATTTCTCATTGCTGTGTCACTCGGGGAGGAGGAGACACGCACGCCGCACACACACACACCCTCACACTCACGGCGACAGCGGCTTCAGCCTTAAAGGGAAAGCCACTGCTCCGCCCGCCACCGAGCCCCCAGCCCCCGATGCTGGTCCCGCAGCATTGGCCGGTCGGCTGAGGAGGCGCGACAGCCGCCCAGGGGGCTCCGGGCCCACTGGCCGCTGAGCCAGGAGATGGGCTAGGACTAGCTTCATTGCGGTCGCCTGGAAGAAGATGAAGTCAACTCCTACCCAGTCAGCCTGGAGGCGGGAGGGGCGTAGGACGCACTCACCGGCGGCTCGGCCAGATCCTGCTTCGAAGGCGATCTGACTGGGAGAAGTCACAGCGGGGTGACCGGGCACCAGGGCCACCAGCTATACCCGCGCACGGCAGGTAGACGGCCGGCGTCTAGGGAGGCGAGCGGGCCAACGGCGCGCGGGCCACAGAGACCAGGCGGGAGCGCGCAGCAGAGACCAAGAGGCAGAGGGATCTTAGAGGAGAGGGGAAGCAAGACACCGAGAAAGAGCGACAGAACTTGAGAGAGACAAACATTCAGGCAGAGACTGGGAGCCCCGGCCAGATGCGGGGAGAGACAGACACAGAGATTGAGCGAGATGACAGGTCCTGGAGGACCCTGACGCACTGGGGAGCAGAGCTCAGGAGAGCTAGGACTCGAACCTCTTCTCGGCAGAGCTCTGCCGAAGCGTAGGCGGTGCGGCCTCTCAGACCTCCGGAGGTGCTCACCTGTCGCTGGTGGCACTGAGAGGCCTCGCAGTGACCAGGCACCTCTGCTCCCTGGCTCCTTCCAGGACAGCCAAGCCTGCTGGCTGTGGTGGCGGCTGGCGGTGTTAGCAGCGGCAGTGGGAACCGAGCTCTCAGGTGGCCGTAGAGAGCCCCGCCCACTCCCCCCGCCCTGTCCTCGCCGGCGCCCCCGCCTGGGGCGCCAACCCCGATGCCCCGCCTGCGCAGCCTCCGGCCCTGTGAACTCAGAGCCGCTATCCCCTGGTCCAGCTGAACGGGACAGGACTTCTGTGCAGGTCATCAGACCAGGGTCCATACCTGTGACTTTTGCTGGACCCTGGGTTCCCTGCGGATTGCCAGGCAGGTTTCCTCCTCTTGACTTCCTGGGCGAGGACTCCGGGTCTAGGCTGACAGCAGCAGCCCTTGGCGCAGCCTCAGAGCTCGCACCTCTGGTCACACTGTGCCGAGGCACTGACCGCAAGTAAAGGGGTGGCCCCTCCTTCTCTGAGCGACCACGACACAGGCCAGCGTCATCTGCCTCCTGAAAGTGGAGATCCCCTCCAAGAACCTAAAGAAGTCGTTTCATGGGCTACCTAGATGCAGAGGTGCTGGGCGCTCCTTTCAGAACCTTTCTTAAAGTGTCCTGTTGGAGGAGAGGCATCCGGGCCCTGTGGAGAGGAGAGTCACAGGTGCAGTGCTTTACTCCGCTCCAGGCTGCAGGCAGGCATGAACGTCGTGCACTTGGTTCAATCCAGTGCGCTGGCGTTGCACCTCTCAGTAGGACCATTTAGAAAGGGCCCACACAGGGCCGTGAGGAGCCTAGCCTGGCCTGCTGTGGGAGGTAAGAGTCTTAGCCTATTGGAGCCCCTCAGGGAGGGGGAGTCATCCCTAAGACACCAGGGCCCTCCTAGTGGGATGAAACAAAGCAGAGCAGCAAAGAGTATTTTTCATATGGGGTCCTCTCCAGCAAAGGGCCCTTGCCAAGGAGGTAGAAGGCCAGGCTTCTGTGACTTATCCTCTGTGTCACTGTAGTGTCATCCTTTCAGTGGTGCCCATGCCCAGGATGTCTTTAAAAACCTGTTTGATTGTAACTGTGTTTGTCAGATCAACAACTGCCCACCTGGCGCTGCCATTTGCATGTCCATTGTAGTTGTTGTTGTTCAGTGCTGTTGGTGAATCCTTGGTTCCAACCAATAGCAACCCTGCATAGCGTTTCCAAGGAGCAGCTGGTGAGTTTGAACCACCGACCTTGTGGTTCAAACCAACTTTGCTATCCAGTGCTTTACCCTAACCTCACCAGGACTCCCTTAGGAGTCTCAAATGGCACAAGGCCAGAACTAACCCTTAACCTACCTTTCCCTTAGTCTACCCACCCACTTAAAGGTAGCTCCACTCTTCCACTTTTACTCCACACCCTGTCCACCAGACAATTTTGTGATCTCTATTATCCTGGTGTGGCACTGTGGGTTAATGTGCTAGACTGTAATTTCTTTCGGTTTGAAATGCAAGGTTGGTGGTTCAAGCTTACCAGCCTCTCCTTGGAAACCCTATACAGGGTTGCTATGAATTGGAACTGACTTGATGGCAGTTAACAACAACAACAATCATCAAAATGCTGAGGCAGTCAGTGGTGGTTTAGTGAATTCCCCATGGGAGACCCAGGTTCGATTCAATGCCAATGCAGCTCATGTGTAGCCACCATCCATCTGCCAGTGGAGGCTTGTGTGCTGCTATGATGCTCGACTGGTAGTGTAGTGGTTATGAATCGGGCTGCGAACCACAAGGTCAGCAGTTCGAAACTACCAGCGGTTCCGCGGGAGAAAGATGAGGCATTCTGCTCCCGTAAAGATTTACAGCCTCGGAAACCCTGTACAGGGTCGCTATGAGTCAGAACCGACTCCACGGCACTTAACAACAACAACAACAACAAACGATGCTCGACAGGTTTCAGCAGAACTTCCAGATTAAGAAGGGCTAGGAAGAAAGGCTTGGTGATCTACTTCCAAAAATGAGTCAATGAAAACCTACCTGATGGGTTACAACTGCAACCCATCATGGGGAGAGCGCAGGACAGGGCAGTGTTTCATTCCACTGTATGTGTGTTTTTTTTTTTTTTTGGGGGGGGGGTCACCATGCATCAGGGGCCTCTGACAATAACAAATCTTCAAAATGAATCCAGGATCCCAAATATCTTTTCTCCATCGCTACCCTTGGTCCTTGTTGCTATGTGCCATCGAGTTGGCTCCAATTCACAGGGACCCTGTATAGGGTTTCTGAGGAGCAACTCGTGGGTTTGAACTGCCGACCTTGCAGTTAATAGTCCAGTGTTTGTCCTACAGTGCCACAACAGGACTTCACCATCTCCCACCTGATTTACTCCAGTAGCCACCTAATGGATCATTCTGTTTTCCTCTTTCCCTGTCCCCGATTCCCACTCTATTCCTTGACCTCTGCTCAAAACTACAGGGGTTCCCTATTTGACTCAGAGCAAAGGAGTCCTGGTTGGTGGTGTGGGTTAATGCGTCAGACTGCAAAGTTGTTTGAACTGCTAGGTCAGTGGTTCAAGCTCACCAGTCGCTCTTGGAAACCCTATACAGGGTCGCTATGGGTCGGAATCGACTTGACGGAACTTCACAACAACAAAGCTGAACAGTTTCTAGTGGCCTAGGGACCAGCCACACAGACCTCCTTCTCTTCCCAAGCACACCAGACCTACTCTTGCCTCAGGGCTGCTCCTTTTGATGGACAGCACTTCCCACAAATGTCCACAAGGCTGGCTCCTTAGTTCTCTTTGTTGTTAAGGTACAATTGAGTCAGTTCCAACTCATAGTGATCATAGTGATCCTGTATAGTGCTTCTGAGGAGCAGCTGGTGGGTTTGAACTGTCAGCCTTGCCATTAGTCCAGTGCTTATCCTACAGTACTACACCTGTATACTTCTTTTCCTTGTTGTTGTTGTTGTAAGTTGCCATCGAGTCAGCACCAACCCATAGCTACCTTATGCACAGCAGAACGAAACACTGCCCTATCCTGGGCCAACCTCACTACTGTTGCCACGCTTGAGTTCATAGATGCTGCCACTTGGCCAATCCATCTCGTTGGGGATCTTCCTCTTTTTCTCTGACCCTCCACCTTACCAAACATGATATCCACCTCCAGCGACTAGTCCCTCCTGACAATATGTTCAAAGCATGAGAGACGAAGTTTGGCCATCTTGGCCTCTAAGAAGAACTCTGGCTGCACTTCTTCCAAAACACTTTTCCTTAGTGTGGACATAAGTGTCACCTGGCTACTCTATGTCACATTTCCATATCCTATATCCATTGCTAGCACTTCCTTTTTCCTTTCCTGCTTTGTTTTCTTACTGCTACATATATATTAGATCCCAAGAGGCCACGGACTAGTGCTGGCTTTGTTCACCATTGTATTCCCAGCTCCTGGCATGGTGCCTGGCACAGATTATCTGTTCACTGGACGTTAGGATTCCAGTCTCCTGGAACTTCTCAGGAAACACTGGGGCCACAGAATCATATACATACACTAGGAAAGGGGCTCAGAGCTCTCATGTCATTTTAGATAATCCACAACCTAAACAAAGGTTAAGAAGTTAGGCAAAGGACTTTTTGTAAGGGCCTTGAATTCAGTGTTGGGCAAAGTCAAAAAAGTACTGCAATCTCACAGGTGGCCTTCGATTACTGTTGGAAACAGAGGTTCCAAGGTGGTTGTCATTTTGGATAACTCAGGGAGAAAAGGGAGAGGCAGCCAGAGACAGAGAACAGGGTTGCTGTGAGAGACCTTACCACCCCAAAATGTGGGACCAAGTCTTCAGAAAGCAGTGCATCTCCTTCCATTTACCAGGCTTAGTGGATAGATTTCAGCGGAATTTCTAGAGTAAGACAAACTAAGAAGAAGGACCTGGGGCTTTCTTTAAAAAAAAAAAAACAACCTAGTGAAAACCTCATGAATAACAGTGCAACATTGTCTGATAGAGTGGTGGAAGATGAGCCCCTCAGGTTGGAAGGCACTCAAAATACAACTGGAGAAGAGCTGCCTTCTCAAAGTAGTGTTGACCTTAAAGACTTGGATGGAGTAGAGCTTTAAGGACCTACATTTGCTAATGTTTATGACTCAGAATGAGAGAAACAGCTGTAAACATCCATCAATAATCTGAAAGTACAGTGTACAAAGTATGAATCTAGGAAAATTTATACATCAAGTGCAAATACCAAAGATAAAGAACCAACTTCTTTGATATGAAATTGATCAAACATGCAGTCAAGATGCATTGATAATTACTGGTGATTGGAATGAGAAAGTAGGAAACAAAGAAGGAGGATCATCAATTGGAAAATATGGTTGTTGGTGATAGAAATGACACTGGAAATTGTATGATAGAATTTAGCAAGACCAACAAGTTATTCATTGCAAATACCTTTTTTTTTTCTTAAATGTTTTACTGTGAATTATGTGATAGTTTACATGGGAGAACATTAGTTTTACATTCATTCTATCGTATATAGTCTCATTGCCATGGTTACAATCCCCTCCATGCAATCCTTCCCC